>NW_013668923.1:102434-111431 GCF_000517525.1 Limulus polyphemus | reverse complement strand
CAAACAAACAAACAAACAAACAAACAGTTGTTTCCGATTAGGTGTTAAGATATTAAAATAATCGTGCCATCTTGTGGTAATATAGAAAAGTTTGCCGGATTTTGAAATATATACAGGGTTATTATCAAGTTATTTGGCCTATTCTACCGTCAGTAACTTGAAAACTATAATATTAGGTAGGTGATTTAATGAGATGATGGGAAGATCGATCCCAGTGTCAAAAATATTTATCGTCAAGCGCCCAGTACATCTCCAGATATCATTACACACGCGCCCAGTACATCTCCAGATATCATTACACACGCGCCCAGTACATCTCCAGATATTATTACACACGTGCCCAGTACATCTCCAGATATCATTACACACGCGCCCAGTACATCTCCAGATATCATTACACACGCGCCCAGTACATCTCCAGATATCATTACACACGCGCCCAGTACATCTCCAGGTATTACTACACACGTGCCCAGTACATCTCCAGATATCATTACACACGTGCCCAGTACATCTCCAGATATCATTACACATGTGCCCAGTACATCTCAAGAACGCTCTTTCCAACTCTCTGTTGATTACTGTTCGAATTATGGACATTACAATATGCCAACTAACATTATAATAACATTATAATATTTTGTGGCAATGATCAGTACATAAGAATCACTATTAGTAACTTTTTCTATTTGTCTAAAATACGTCCGTTTTAAATAATCAAGACAATAACCTAATTCTACTCTTACTTATAAATAACATAAACTAATATAACGTTGCTTGTTTAAAGATATAAAAAGTATTTAGTAAAAATCTTTATTATTCAGACAGAAAGAATAATTTGATAACGTAATTTTACTAGAAGCTGACAAAGCCCTCTTTTAAACATAAATATCCCAGACTAATAAACGATGGGCATTGTATTTATTAAGTACTGTGGGGTCCGTAGCCTAATTATGTTCAATATGTTACGGCTCGTTTTTTAATTAGTGTTTTTCCTTATAGTTTATTATTGTTCTAGCTAATTAGTTTTTTTTTATCCACTATATACTCTTTACTTAGTGTCATACAACTTACACATCTGTTCGGTAAGAAGTACGTAACCCTCCCCCCCCCAAAAAAAAACAACTAATAGGAGAGGAACAAAAAAAAGCGTCTTATTTACTTTGAAGCAATATTTGGATACTTAAGCAACACTAATAGATAATTGGACTATTACCATTCTATCTATCTAGTTATCTATCACAATTTCATTAAATTGCTGTAGAAACGAACTTACTATTAATATACTCTGATTGATACTGTACAGGACACTATTAACTGCACGTTATATATAATCATTGTTTAGTTTTTTATTCTCTACTCAAAAACTTACAACTAATATCAACGCAGCTTGCTGGATGTCTGTAAAAATACTGCAACAGGGATTACTAGTCCAAACCTCAGGCTCTTGATATTAGCCTTGAGAAGTTTATGGTTCTAAAAAGTTCGATTTGAATTGTTTTTATATTTAAAAAAAAATGAGCTTTTAGTGTGGACAAGCCTATAATCCTAGGTGAATAAGAAGTTAATAATTCGAAAATGATATTTTTCTATACATGTGGTATGGAATTTCAATAAGAAGTTAATAATTCGAAATTGATATTTTTCTATAGATGTGGTATGGAATTTCAATAAGAAGTTAACAATTCGAAATGGATATTTTTCTATACATGTGGTATGGAATTTCAATAAGAAGTTAATAATTCGAAAATGATATTTTTCTATACATGTGGTATGGAATTTCAATAAGAAGTTAATAATTCGAAATGGATATTTTTCTATAGATGTGGTACGGAATTTCAATAAGAAGTTAATAATTCGAAATGGATATTTTTCTATAGATGTGGTACGGAATTACAATAAGAAGTTAATAATTCGAAATGGATATTTTTCTATAGATGTGGTACGGAATTTCAATAAGAAGTTAATAATTCGAAATGGATATTTTTCTATAGATGTGGTACGGAATTACAATAAGAAGTTAATAATTCGAAATGGATATTTTTCTATACATGTGGTATGGAATTACATTTTCAATCTTCCACTCAACTGCATTTTCAGATCTTCTTCTGATTAATTTTTGCATTGTAGAGCAAATGTAACTCGTTGTTGCTGTTCACGTACTGTATATGTTAGGTTCTTATGAAAATAGCGACACACATTTGTTGAGTTTAACATGTAAAGTAAAGCCCCCATTCCTATACCAGAAAAACTGATTAATTTAAGGATAATTTTAAAATAGGTGTAGGTGTTCTAATCCGAATGTTCCACATCTAACTGTCGACCACTGGTCTGTTGTACTTGTACATTAACTGACCACGTTATTAGAGACCTCAGCTAATATTAGGATAATAGTCTGTACTCGGCCTGGCGTAAACTACAAAAGATGCTGGAAGGTGCCTAGCTCGACTGTACCCTACTTGTCCAGAAATATTATGTGCAATCGGTTCACAGATGTCAAAAGAAAATTAAGGTGGCGAATATACGATATACAAGTTCAACCACTGAACTGAGATCTGGTGACTTTGCTATCCGAGAAAGATTAATGATTGTTTATTTGTAATTAAGCACAAAGCTACACAATGGGCTTTCTGTACTCTGCCCACCACGGATATATAAACCCGGATTCTAGCGTTGTAAGTCCGCAGACATACCACTGTGCCACAGGGGGGCAAGATTAATGAAGTCACTATATAACTCCTTTGAACCAATTTCGGATTTTATCAGATTAGTGAAAAAGCTTTTGTCCATCTAGGTGAAAATACCATACTTTGAATGTTATTCGTGTTGTTGGCCCATTTAAAGGAGTCAAATAACTCAATCGTTGCCACGGAAACGTACCCCCACACCATTATACCAAATTCAGCAGCTTGGAATATTGGAAGAAAACAAGTAGGATCCAGTTCATCGAAAAGTTTTCGCCGTAATGTTATTCTACTGTCAGTACAGTAAATAATGTAACTGGATCCATCAGACCTCATTACATACTTCCAGTCATTCATTCTCTACATTTTACACTCCAATATTACTGGAGCCATATTTCTCTGTTTACATTTTAAAGTAAGCATAGTTGTCATATGTTATTTGTTTCAGCGGTTTTTGTCTGGTACTGTCAGAGATTTTAGAAACTTGGCCATTGTTGAAAGAATTGGTCAGTTGACAGCTTGACTTTGTTGTATTTGTGTAGAGAAGCACATTACGCTAGGAGGCTTGGATATAAAAGACACAACAATTTGTATGCATAATGAAAAATGTTTAATACATATTACACGTTTCGACAGAGCATTGGTCTATCTTCTTCAGGTATGAAGATACAAATCGTTGTGTGTTACATATACAAGCCTGACATTTAGTTCTTTACAAAAAGTATCTAATCGTCTTTTTCCTTGATAAATGACTGTAATTGGTGGTAACAGTTCCCCACTGGTGGAAGATTTAATCCTTTTAGAAATTAAATGTTGATATACTCTGATGATAGCTATGTCTTCAACAGCTGCTAAAAGAGGCCACCTTTGATGATGATGATGATGATCTTGTTAGACGAGCATCTTCTTCCATACTCCTGCCCCCCAGTGGCACAACGGTATGCTTATACTGCTAGATACTCGTGGTGGGCAGAGCATAGATAGATTTTTGTGTAGCTTTGTGCTTAATAACAAACAACAACAACAATCCATACTCCTTCGGAACTTTGAAAGGTCCTTTCTCTTATCCATTGTCTTGTGGACAAATCAGGGTATTACCACATCTCTATAGGGCTCACCCAATCACTTGATACATCATGTAAGTCACATTACTTTGCACATGTGTATATACACACATATATGTATGTATCGTTTGTTGTATATAAACTTTTATCAATACGTCTTAACACAAAATAATCTCAAATTCGAAAAAAAATACAAAACATATATGAAAATTGATAACGGTAACTAACTAACCGTAATAATGACATTCATAGACAATCAGGTAACACTTGTGGATACACAAATTTCTTAAAATTGGTTAAAATACACTAGTTTCTTAAAAATAGATAAAATTAATCGAATATTTAAATATGGTTTACTGTATCCAGTGCAACATAATTATTGACTACGTCAAGTGTTATAAAATGTTGCCAAACCATTGAGTCAGCTGAACCTTAATTTTTAACTGTAGTGGGAACTACCAAATCTTCCACTATGTTATGAGCTACCAAATCGTTGACTGTATAAAATGTTGCCAAACCACTGAGTCGACTGAACCTTAATTTTTAACTGTATTGGGAGCTACCAAATCTTCCACTATGTTATGAGCTACCAAATCACTGATTGCATCTAGTGCTACCAGAAGATTGATTATGATTAAGTTTTACTTCTTATCTTTAAATTTCGAATGTTAACAAAAAAAATAACTAAAGCCTAACACATTAGTGTTATTAAATGTTATGATAACCAAATTAGATGAGGTGTAACAGCTTTTTAGTGTTAAACCAAATAATTTAACAAGAATTAACTACAGGCAACGGATGACAAATTTTAGCCTCACTTAATTACCCATAAAGTCAAATGATAATAAGTCACTCAAAATAGACAGCTTATTGACTTATTGGCAGGCGTTGGACATATACACACGCCTCAACGTTGATCTTTAACATTTTGGATTGTCAAGAAGCTATTGACAGACGGGTTTCTATGTTCTACATTTTCCAACAATGAAATCTCTGTAAAAATGACTACTCTTAGTCGGTTAGTGTTCATTTTAGCAATTGAGTCAAGGTTATTAATAAAACTGGGTATAGATTCAACAATACCAAAGAGGGTGATTATTTTACACACGAACATTTTTGTTAAGCTATAAAGGCTAATTTCGAGCAGGTTTTTAAAAAACAAACAAAAAACTGTTATACAGGGGAGTGCACATCAAGAGCTGCTGAATAGTTTAACTGAAGAATCCAGTCAACATCGTTATTAAGTAAATATACTAATGTTATGCTCGAAGTGACGGCTCTAACTGCAGCTAGATTGATTTAATTAATGGATATTCAATTCTAAGCTTCATTAAGTTCCTTCTTCTCTTGCACTTGGCACTGCCACGAGGGGAAGTTGTTCATCACATTTTCCTTGATTGGTTAAAGTACTGACAGATAATTACTACGGATTGAGATGAAGAACCATGATACAATACTACCAAGGTCAATCAGTATAAAGGCCTACTATTTAAAGAAGATCACGTGTGCATATTTGTACACCGAAAAACATGATAAGGTTAAGTGTATGAAGTGAATACAGTTCATTAATCCATTTGAAAATCCAAAGTGATTTAATTAATGATACAGGTTAATAACCTTATAAAGAAGAACGTCTTGTTTATAAATCATTAGTCAGTTGAATAAACCTTGAATATAAATTGAATTACAATATGTTTGCATTGATATATATATTATGTTGTAGAAAGTAAAATGCATAAAAATACGATTTTAAAATAGATAACTCAAACTTTCACCTCTTTTTTTTCCAACATCTAATATTCTTTGCAGTTCAGTGTCCTCACATTTTCCGGACTGTTGGAAGGATTGTTGCCATTTTAGAAATATATTTTAACATTTAATATTCTTTTCAGTTCACTGTCATCACGTTTTACGGACTGTTGTAAAGATTTTAGAAATGTCTTTCCACATTTAATATTCTTATCAGACTCACTCTTATCATACTTTCCAAACTTTTTGAAGGACTGTTGACATATTGGACATATCTTCCAATATTTCAGTTTTTATCAGGCTCACTGTCATTATGTTTACCCTTTTGGAAGGATCGTGAACATTTTCAACTTGTATAGAGGTAATCAGTTAACTATAACCATCCTACAATAGTTATCATATTGTAAATTATTTAACAGGTTCTTCTATGATAATCAGTAAGAACTATCCTATGACATCTAATGCTACAGACGGTCAGATAGAATCATTCTACAACAGTAAGCATATAGAAATTTAGTCAATTAAATCTTCACCAGTATTCAGGCAAATTGTCAGTCAGTACTTAATTATACCAGTTATGATCTGTCAGTTACAATCACTCAAAATAATCCTTTATCAGTTAGTCAATCAGAATTACCCTACACCATATGAACAATGAAAATCAGTCAAACTATTCTACACCAGTTATAAAATAAGAAAGATTAGCCGGGTCCAGCCTACACCTGTTATGGAAAAATGGAAAATAAGTAAGACCATCCTCCACCAGTTACAGAACAAGGAAAATCAATCAGATCCATCCTACATCAGTTGTAGAACAGGGGAAATCAGTCATACCACTATACAACAGTTATAGATCCAGAAAAATCAGTAAGACCATCCTATACCAGTTACAGAACAAGGAAAATCAATCAGATCCATCCTACATCAGTTGTAGAACAGGGGAAATCAGTCATACCACTATACAACAGTTATAGATTCAGAAAAATCAGTAAGACCATCCTTCACCAGTTACAGAACAAGGGAAATCAGTCAGATCCATCCTACATCAGTTGTAGAACAGGGGGAAATCAGTCATACCACTATACAACAGTTATAGATCCAGAAAAATCAGTAAGACCATCCTTCACCAGTTACAGAACAAGGGAAATCAGTCAGATTTATCCCAAATTAGATAGCATAGCCAGAATCATTCGTACTATCTAATATACTAACCAATAGTGTACAATGTTTTTAAGCCCGAGTGTTGTCTAGTGGCAGCACATTCGACTGGGAACTCATAATAAAACTCGTAAGACAACAAAAAGTTTGGTAAGCCGTATTCAAATAAACCTCACGAAACCCTGGCATTTTTGACAGAAGAATATTTCATTTTCAGTGGTAAGATTTGACTGGGCATTTGAGGGTGTCAGGTTCGAGACCTGACGCTATCAAACACGCTTCGTGTTTTCAGCTGGGGGTGTTTTATGAGTGACGGTCAATTTTGTTATTCAGTTGTCTTCTTTCGGTTCGCAGGTCAAAATTCTGGACGGCTATGCCTGAACGATATGGGTCTCTGATCTGACCGTTTAGTCTATTGTGTGCATGAAGTGTCGTTTAAGTGAAAGGAATGTTTTGAAACAAATACCATTGTTATGAACATTTTTAGTTCAAGGTTAGTCTGAAACAATCGAAGTAAAGTTTAGAACTGTTAATAACAGGATACTACGCCTTTTCACAGTTTAAGTATTATTGTTTTCTTACCAATTTATCTCACAAAACAATGGTTGACAAGGGAATGACTTACAACCGAAGTTAACTTCTTAACAATTTTTTTTTTTTGAGTGATGTATGACAACTTAATGAGGACTTGCTTCGTGTATTTTCTTCTAATTGCTGCTTTGGTTTCTAGTTCTTCTCGGAGCCAATGTACTGAAATATTGCAAAGAAATCAGATCAGCTGCTGAACTGTAAAGTATTGAAAACATAATTTTAAAAATTAGCATTCGAAAGGTATTGGTTTCTTGAACTTTTTGCTGAGTAAGACTATACAGATGTCCAAATATTTGCTGGCCATTAACATCTTTTTGACCAGTGATATAGATTTCTTTACCCGCCTCAAAAAAAAAGAAAAAAAAGAAGCTTCATCCCTTCATCTCCCCTATCTGATTGCTCTTCGATAAGGCTACTGATGGAAGACAGAGCACGTCCGACTGACCAGACCCTCTTAAGATAGCTGATACTACCATGTTTGAAGACTGTTGACAAGCGGTAGCTTTTCCCAACATCAGCATTTAGCGGTTGCGCTCAAGTATAAAAAAACAGTCTTCAACTGGACCTGGCTTTCAGGTCTCAAGAGATGCTAGAATGTACTGGTGTTTATATCACATCAAACCCCTAGCTTTGCGTGAGGGAAAACGTTCCCTTATATTTCGTCCAATCGAAAAGAGGAACGAATAAGTTTCAAATTACCCTGCCTCGTTTCATTATCTTATCGTCCCATAGCGGTATTTTAAGGTATTTCTTCGTTAGGCTCAATATGTTTCTATAATATTTACTGAGTAACGAGTTATAATAAAAGCTTAAAAACATCTACTTAACCATTTGTTCGTCGTACAAAATCATGTATATTTATCACTAAATTATTTTTTTTCCTTTTTTGTAGTAATACTCACATTTTACACCCTTTACACTATTACTTTAGATAACCCTAACTTTATATACCAGCACATAAAGATGTGTACATGTTTTTGTTTTTTTTCGCAATTTTCTGTAGTAAATACTTTTTGAGTTTGTTATACGATCCATCTGAATTCTTTGGCTTATCAATAAAATAACAAATAAAATTCTCAATCTTGAAATGTGACGATGTTCTTGCACTTAACCCACACTGATTCTGGATATAGAAAACAACATAAAAGTTAATGGAGTTTTAAACTTACAAAAATCGTTCGGTTGACTTTCTGCGTAAAAGTAATAAAGTTGATGCTTCATAAATGGATATTTATGTAAAAGGCTCTTGGCATCTCTATCTTGTAACTTCCCTATCAGCACAAGAAAAACAATTTGATATTCTTGGCTTATATACTGCTAACAGTGAACTTGAGTATCGTTACTATTGGGAAAACGAGATTGAGTAATTTGAAAAACTCCCAAGATGTGGAAACAATAAGCGACACATTAATTAACTGGACTATTGTTTATTAAACAAGATGCATGTGATTTGTCTTGGATGATGTATGATAATTTAGACGAAATTAATATGACTGACATTAAGTATTATTAAAAAGAAACGAAGAAAATATGTATGTAACCAGTCTAATGTCAACTGAAAAAAAACGTTAAATATTATCGAAGAATTTTCAAAGTATTAGTACACTATAAGGAGGAAAGTGTGTACTTCTACTGCCTTGGATAATGGGCTATCTGTGATCTGCCCACCACGGGTATCGAAACCTGGATTCTAGCCTTGTAAGTCCGCAGACATTCCGCTGTGCCACTAGGGGCAAGTAAACATTGTATTG
>NW_013668923.1:87880-101890 GCF_000517525.1 Limulus polyphemus | reverse complement strand
ACGGGTATCGAAACCTGGATTCTAGCGTTGTAAGTCCGCAGACATACCGCTGTGCCGCTAGGAGCAAGTAAACATTGTATTGTTTGCTTGTTTGTAATTAAGCACAAAGCTACACAATGGGCTATCTGTGCTATCTATTTGGGCTATCTATTTTACCGAAAATACGGGAAACTGTCAGAGAGAGAGAGAGAGAGAACGTTTTTTCGATAACAGTAAATTTATTAGGCTCAAGATACTCAAGTGGGCGTGGGGTGGGGATTGCTTTCAATGTTCCGGACTTTATATAACATTCCAGTTTTCTTTCTTATAATAATTTGTGTGTAGAGCCCCTTGAGGTGCCTAGTTTAGGCCTATCAAAGTTTGTTGCTCTTGAAGTGCACGGGCTGTAAAGTTATATATATATAAAAAAACGCCTGGTCGACTCTCCTTATCACTTAAAAATAGGCCTAATTTTCAGAGGCGGACCTCATGTTGAACCTTTAACGGCTAAGTTGGTCCTTGTGCTACTACTTACGAAATTGTATGCGCGTACTTCACTGTAATTACTAGCTCATTAACCCTAGCAGCCGGCCCTCTGGTGTTAGACTATTTATGTAACGTCTTATGTGATGATGCTATTTTCTAACTTCCGTAAACTGAAATTCTCTGTGGCGCCGCTTAAATTGACTTGGTCGATCTCTGTTAAATTGTTCTATGAATGTTTATAGTCGGTGATTAGTGTAATTTTCAAACAAGAAACCCTGAGTTTTACCAGAAAAATCCGAGTTTTGCCATACAGTGTAATTTATCCATCCATCTGCGCGGTGCTTAATTACTGTATTATATTAGATGTTTTAGCTAAAGAAGCATTGTTCGCAATTGAATAATTTAGCTGATAACTTTAAAAGAATATACGTGAATTAAAAAAAAATATAATAAATTATTTGCACTTGCGTAGTCAGATGTGCTTATTTTTCTGTATTCCATGTTAAAACTTATCAGACACATCTTTCATATAATTACGATAAATTACCTCTTTCAAGACTGACTAATGTGAGTTTAATCTCTTGGTATGATTACATCTAGTTTGTTGAATAGCTATTAAACGTTTTCGATTTAATTAGTATATATTGAATCTGTAAAGAGTTCATTAAGAAAACTCAAGTCTTGTCTCTATGAGTTCGACAAATTGAAGGAATGTTTGCATCACATGTTTTTCTTGATGATTAAACTTAGTGCTGGAACTCTATGCGGGCAGGTTTTAATTTTTGCTTCACGCTTGATAGATATTCACTGCATAAAACGTTTTTTCTATCCGTTAAAGTTATCAAAATGAATTTGGACTTAACAAATGTTTAACCCAACTTTTAACGTCTGTAAAATACATTTTGGATTTAACAAGACATCGTGAGGTCTGTGGTAGATTTGAAACATTTTTGATACGTACTTTATTTGATACGGCAGGTCTAATGTTCATGATAGTCCGAAATTCTAAAAATATGCTGTCCTGCCAAAGGTATCTGGACATGTAGTCTCAGAAAAGGGGGGCCCTAGTGACCACTGTCCTTTTGCCTGAATAACTGCTCCTATTCCATAAGGTATGTTATTAATTATGTTGATATACGTGCCTGATACTCTTCATCTCACTTCATCTAACTTCTCATGATGGTCCCAAATAAGTTCTAAAGAACTGTAATCTGTTTTGAACTTGGACCACTCCAACACCGTGATATTATTTTGATACAAGGTATAGTTCGTACGTGCCTTGTGTTAGAAAACATTAACCTGCTGGAACATAACATGTGTTGACCAAACCCTCTGCCATGGATCCTGGAACAAAAGATAAGCTTGCTGAACAAAACCCTCTGCAACGGATCCTGGAACAAAACATAAGCTTGCTAGCCAGAACCTTCTGCAACGGATCCTGGAACAAAACATATGCTTGCTAGCCAGAACCTTCTGCAACGGATCCTGGAACAAAACATAAGCTTGCTAGCCAGAACCTTCTGCAACGGATCCTGGAACAAAACATAAGCTTGCTAGCCAGAACCTTCTGCAACGGATCCTGGAACAAAACATAAGCTTGCTAGCCAGAACCTTCTGCAACGGATCCTGGAACAAAACATATGCTTTCTAGCCAGAACCTTCTGCAACGGATCCTGGAACACAACATATGCTTGCTAGCCAGAACCTTCTGCAACGGATCCTGGAACAAAACATAAGCTTGCTAGCCAGAACCTTCTGCAACGGATCCTGGAACAAAACATAAGTTTGCTAGCCAGAACCTTCTGCAACGGATCCTGGAACAAAACATAAGCTTGCTAGCCAGAACCTTCTGCAACGGATCCTGGAACAAAACATAAGCTTGCTAGCCGGAACCTTCTGCAATGAACCCTGGAAGAAAAGCATAACTTTGCTGACCAAAACTCATGCCCTTGGAACATATACATTTAAGATTTCTATGGACATTGACGTGCAGTTGTAAAGATATATATCCCACAATTAAAGCAGTTTACACCATCATACCTCTTGCACAATATTTCACAGATAGCTCAACACAGTCCAGGCCAATACGTTTATCTACTTGTCTCTAGAGTCTAGACCCATACTTATACCTCATTTCTAAAGTGTGTGTGAAATGGCTATCATCAATCCACAAAATGTACAACGAATAATCGAGATTTCAATGTTGACGGGCTTTACGCTAGGAATTTAGTGTCGATAATTTGTTAATATTGAAGAACATTTGTTGTACCTATATACAACTATGTCTTATGCACAGACCTTACATATGGTGCTTATTCATATATAGCTTCAGTAGATGCAGTAAAGTCATCGGGAAATAATTGTAAACGTAGGTCGCGACTACTTGTCTACAAAACTTTCAGCTGATGAAATTCCTCATTTCTTTGGGAGGCTTTAGAGTAAATAGCACGTGATTAGGCACCACGACTGTTTTATGGATTACTTTTTTGCCACAGTCTCAACAGTCTGTAAGTTTTTCTTTCTGAAAGTCGGTATTCCCACAAATTAATTTTGACATTTTACGCTCCTACTCTGATTATTATTAATCTATTTATGAGGTGTTTTCTCTAAATTTATAACCACTGAGTTTCCGTGAAGAACATACCAGGTAGACTTTGTGTAATAGAACAGTGTATATTTGTTCTAAATTGTGACTTGACGAATGATTGTGATAGCAACAAACATACTTACAGAACAGCACTTTAATGCTCATAAAGTTTATTGGAATCCCAAGTAATTGAAAAGATAGTATCAGAAGATACATGGGCATATCATAAATTGGAACAACAGGAAGCAACCACACGAGATCGCTCAATCGACTTTTTTGAATAAAATCTTGATTTGCGAACACTAACTATTGGCCATGAATTCTACAAATGCTCAATACACGCTCATTTATTGCAGTAGCCGTCAAAACCTGTTTTACAACAAATTCGCAAGTAGTAACACCAAGCAACCTATAAATCCAAGGTATGCATAAACCTCACCGAATGGTTGAATAATAATTATCCAAGCACGTTCACAGTGGGAAATTGGTTTATCTTTACGACACCTCACCATCTTTGATAAATAAAACCAGTCATGGTTCAACCTAACAAACGACAACAGCGGCTGAATACTAATATCACAAGATGACAGTGGGAACTTGTTTTACCTTATAATAAGTCAACAGCATTGATAAATAAGGCGCGGCATGGCCAGGTGGTTAGGGCGCTCGACTCGCAATCTGAGGGTCGCGGGTTTGAATCCCCGTCACACCATACATGCTCGCCCTTTCAGTCGTAGCGGCGTTATAATGTGACGGTCAATCCCACTATTCGTTAGTAAAAGAGTAGCCCAAGAGTTGGTGGTGATGACTAGCTGCCTTCCCTCTAGTCTTACACTGCTAAATTAGGGACGGCTAGCGCAGATAGCCCTCGTGTAGCTTTGCGCGAAAATTCAAAACAAACAATCAAAACAATTGATAAATCAAACGTGTTACACTTCAACCTAACAAACAACAACAGTGGCTGGTTACCAACGTTACATGAGAACTTTCTTTACCTATAACTTCAACACATGTCCACAGCGTTCCTTTATGATACCAGTTATACTTCAATCTTACCACAGGTCAACAACATTAATTAGTAATACCAGTATTAGTATAGCCTCACCGCATGTTCAAAGCATATGTCTGGCATAAGGAAATCATCCACTGACAATGTCTGTTTCCAAATCATTGATGTATTTTGCCAGTGATGGGTTTTCAGAGCGTTCGATGTCAACAGCCTGGTCACACTAAAGAAATCCTCCTACAGTAACAAGTAGCTATTGGCTTCTCTTTCTTTCTGGATGTAATGAGCCGATAGAAGTCTCGGTGAATCAGGAAGGCCAGGTTCTTGGTTCTGTTCTCTTGGTTGAAAGCCAGATAGTAATTCCTTGGAAGGTTTGAGAGAGCGCCATGGAGTACTTTATTTTAAAGAATGGGCTCGTCTGGGTTCACTTGAAGCATTCTTACTTTGTCTTGACACTTGCAATTATCTTCTCATTCTTATGGTAAGTTCTCCAGTTCATTAATACATCAAGGAAACCTTCTGAATAACATAGAACTACAAAGGAAAACAGAAAAGCTTGCTTTTTCTATATTTAAACATAACAAATATTGATAATGGTATCAAACGACTACATATAATTTACTTTACAAGACCCGAGCGGTGGTCACTAATATCAACAGACCAAATAGAAAGACAGAGTATTTTCAGATTGGCATCCAGCGGAGATGCAACAAACTTTAGCATCATATTTGTGAGAGGTCAAACTTGAGCATGCTAATTTAATTGTATCCACAGACAAAAATGAATAAATAATTTTGACGAAAAGAGTTAAACTCAATTCTAAACTATAGGAAGGTAAAGTTTATAGTATAAACGTACCATAGTTGAACTGCCTCTCCTGACAGACAGAGTCAACTGAACATAAAACTACTTATCCAATTTGACTGAGAGAATCAGATTACTATTCCAGTTAATGTGAAAATTCAGCAAAACACCCAAGAGAAATAGAAACTCCCAACATTTAAGTCTGTCCTTGTTAGTTGATGTAAATTGGCTCTTCTGGTGGAGTTTTTCTCTCGTGAGTAAATCAAAAGATTGTTAATCACTAGAAACCACGCGAAAAATGTCGCTAATTTCGTAGAGACTGTTTTACTGGAGAATTGACATACACGACGGGAGTTCAGGTAAGAAAATGATGAAATGGAGTTTAAAGTTCGAGTCTATCTGACTCATGGTAAACCATATTAAGATCGATTAGCAGGAAGCATCTGGACCTATTAATATTAACTTCCGATCAGAGCAAACTTCCTACTTACTGCGGAACTAAAAGTCAACTTGGGAATGAGTATAGCTAATTAAATATAATTTTCTTTCTTATAAAAATTAGAATACACTGTTTCATCAGTTGGATATCGTCGCTGTTAACGACACTTTCGACAGTAAACTCAATAATGTCTTATGGGTGTTCATGGGTGTGCAGCAAATATCAAAACTAAAACACAATTAAATTCTAAACAATGTCATTGTAAGTAAAGGAATTTTTATCAGACTCTTTAATGAATCAACTTTGATTTGTTTTAGCACTTAAAACCGCTGCTTATTAAAATTCTGATATGATTCTAAAAGTACTAAGAGGAGCTAATGTATTGTTTGGATTTTATATTTGTTTTTTGTTTCCAAATGGTATTACTTAAGTAGAAAAAACTATAAAATGAAAGTTAAGATTCAAAAAACATCATCTTGATTATATACGATAACGAGACTGAGATAGTAAGTATACAGTAAGTTTCATACCTCATACTGTATGTATTGTTATTAATATCACACCTGGTTAAGAAACCAGGAAGTTTAAGACCAAATTCCAAGTGGGACAAGTATAATTTGAAGCCAGGCCAAGGCTTAATAAAAAAAAAAAAAAATTACACTTTCTCAAATGTTGTCGCCAATTTTATATTCGGAAGTCTAAGCATAAAAATCCAGACCTTTTCATTCCGATTCTATTTCTGTCAGTATTAAAAGAAAAGAGCATAGCCCTGGCCAGTAGCCAAAGAAAGCCAGCATCGTGACATCTACCAATTCTTACTCGCATGAAAGTAAAATTTGATAGTGAAAAGACTGAGTGAGTCAAGGAAGCCAAAGCTGAAATGTCGGCCGCGTGCGCAAGAAAATGGATATGTTTGCTCAGCTGAATTAGGAATATTTATATATATACATAATAGAGCTAATGGTAATATATCTCTTAAAATGTTTCAAATAACAAAGAAAGGATAGACTACGCAGAGTTCTACCATTAAGTGCAGGCTAACTGTAGACTAAAAGACCAACTTTGTTTCATTTTGACTGTTTTCTTTTTTTAATGCTTCTATGTATATTTTTTTTTACTCTTTTTAGTCTTTCTGGCTTCACATTTCAACCCGGATACTTGTGTTGCTGAAAAGACTTGAGTAGAAATTCTCTTTTTCGGAAAGGCTGCACGTGTCAATTTGTTCCCACGTTAACTCAATAACTGTACTAAGGTTAAAAAATAAGTTTCTTCACTTTCCGTCATTTATCAACATCAAAATCTAAAAGAAAAAAAGCCAATCAATAACTGATACTTCAGAGTTTTCAATAACAATAGGTTGGTTTATACTGGATACAATACACGGAACAATAACAATAGGTTGGTTTATACTGGATATAATACACGGAACAATAACAATAGGTTGGTTTATACTGGATATAATACACGGAACAATAACAATAGGTTGGTTTATACTGGATATAATACACGGAACAATAACAATAGGTTGGTTTATACTGGATATAATACACGGAACAATAACAATAGGTTGTTGGTTTATACTGGATATAATACACGGAACAATAACAATAGGTTGGTTTATACTGGATATAATACACGGAACAATAACAATAGGTTGGTTTATACTGGATATAATACACGGAACAATAACAATAGGTTGGTTTATACTGGATATAATACACGGAACAATAACAATAGGTTGGTTTATACTGGATATAATACACGGAATTATTATTTTTTATTCTAGGACAACTGATGGCTA
The DNA here is from genome assembly GCF_000517525.1 of Limulus polyphemus. NCBI lineage: Eukaryota > Metazoa > Arthropoda > Merostomata > Xiphosura > Limulidae > Limulus > Limulus polyphemus. The sequence continues at coordinate 94,788 of NW_013668923.1, read as the reverse complement.
ATTTTACAAAACTGTACAAAAAGGAATATTTTCCCAACGCATAATAAGTTTTAGAAGCCAAACATGTATAAAACTGTTTATAGTAACCATTTCACGCAAAAATACATTTATACTTATGAAGTAAAAAAAAAGACTTGGCTGGATTCACAGTGGCAATATGGAATAGAGAAAACAAACTGGTGTTTGCTAGCTGTTCTGACAGCTGCTTATAAGAGAAGAAAGAACATTAAAGAAAGATGCTAATTTTATCGTTGTGCTGATGGAACTAAAGAGAAGCTCTCATCTAGTAGGAGATATCTATGTCGCTCGAATAAAATTAGGACTAATATTGTTAATATTTTCTCTTAAATCAGCTGTGTTTCAATGTCGTTATGACTCCCTCGGGTTTGTGTTTATCCTAAGTAATAATTCCCGCGTCTAGATATCGATAATATGGATTCTAAGTGTTTAGGAAGAATAGTATAGAATAAACGGGTTTAATACTGCTTTAGTGATAACTAGATTATTAAATGTATAAGTGAAAGCCATATATAAAATTAATTTGTCTACAATCTTTCTACAGCGTTGATGCCTTTTACAGCTACACACACCGATATTTCTCCGGTCACACAGCAGAAACAAGTTTATTTATATGACTATATTAATAAAGCATATCGTACACTTATTTCATATTAAACCTATATCGTTTATTATGCAAGAATCTAGAACCTGACCGATAGAGGGCGCAGGAGGGAGATTTAGCATAGTGAAAGGATAATAATGGCTGGAGAAAGGATGTGTAATAAGGTGCAGGTATGCGGTTTGACAGGCATCAACTGTAGTCAGCTACTACTCGGGTGGGGGCCACTTCAAAGAGACTATTATGAATTATTTATTACAGAAGTGATAAGGTCAGCTTGTCAGTGTGCCGGAACCTGGGATTAAACTCAGCTATGCTGTGAATGAAATACTAGGCAATGGTCACGAGAGCTCCTATTTTCACAGCGAATAGACGACCGTCTGTTGTTAAATAAGAGAGATGATAATTATTCTAGTTTGATCTATTAAATATAAAATCATATTAGCAAATTCAAATATGTAAAATGTACATGGTATAGGTTTTGTTTTTATACACATCATTACGCTCATTTACCGCTTGAGGCTGTCCAACCTTACAGGTAGACCTAGTGCGCGGGGTTTCTTTAAGCCGTGCTTGCATAAGTTGAAGTATGAAATATGGTCACTCAAACTGGTCATAGATGAATGTTGTTATCTAGCGTGGATAACAAACCCATGTAACCGCATGCTTAAGAAACCTTAATGACCAAATCGAGCCTAAATCGTCTGAAACACTCTTTTTCGCAATAAAAAGAGCAGAGAGGTGAGTACAAACACAAAACGAACATTAAGTCAAGACCGCGAAAGCTATAAACCTCCTCTGGGGGCCAGTTTTTACCACCGAGCACAGTTTGAAGCTGGTTATAGATTTTGTCATTTAATGTTTTTCACAGTTCAAGGAACTGAATCGCTTTTTCGTTAAACCCTAGACACGGTCTTTGTACTTGGTACTGTACATTAATAATTCTAAATCTATGCACTTTTTTCCTTTTTTCTTTTTTACATTTTCTGCTATTTTACTTAGAAATTCCACGATGAGAGAGTTAGCACAAAAAATGACCAAAAAGGTCAAGTAGATTTAAAAAGACTCCAAAACTCGAGCCATTTCAAATAGTTGACTATTCTTCTTCAGGAATAAAAAAAATAATCTTTTTTTATTCTTGAAGAAGAATAGTTAACCATTCGCAATCACTATAGTTTTGGGGTCTTTTGAAATCTAACTATTTAGAAATGCATATTAGCTTTACGACAATGCTAAGTAAAAATCAGAATACATCTTAAAGCCAATGCAGCCTTAGAATATCTCTGACGTTTTCTTAAGCGTCTTGTGATTTAACATACAGAAAAAAAAATCACATACAAAAAGAATCCAAAGGAATTAACTTGTCAATACCATTAAGTAAGATTGTTTAGGTAAAAAAATAAATTTAAGCGTCAAAGTTTTACTATAGCGGATGTCATTCTCATGAGAAAACCACACACGTAATTTCATTATAAAAAATAAATTTGAAAATTACCCAATGTAAAAAACTTTCTGTATTAAAGTGTTTTCTTTTCTTTGTGAGCAACTGAAACATCACATGAAGATCTAATCAGTACTTTTAATGTTCATCAGTTGTGCTCTAAAGATTACATTAGAAATAGCTCTCGCAAAAAAATGTAATATGGCAATGAACCATTTACGTTGCTATCATAGACAATAAACCCACATCGCGACAATGCACAGCGTTAGTTGCTAGGTGTGGCAGCCGCAAAGAGTGCTGATTGTTCAATGCAACCCACAACACAGGAACATATTGTTAAATGTTCCTAGTTGATAAAGTAATACAGGGTGTTACTGTTCAGGGAAAGTACAAAACGTCAATATGCTATGTATTTTTGTAGGTGGAATAACTACGAAAGAATGCACTTGTTAAACACACCTCGTAGTACCTCAAAAACGCTGTGCTTGTGTTTAGACAGCGAAGTTTTACAGTGTGTTATTTGCTCAGTAAAACTAGTAACAGAATATATTTTTATATTGTCTGACGACGAAACGACGTAAACAACTAAAACTTTAGTGTCAGAGGGTACTTGATTTTTTTTTTTTTGGCATTATATACAGTTAATTTACGTGTTATGTTTTTCCAAATAGTATTCAGGCATTAGGTACATTACTGGTCAGAATTGTGAAATGTTGCGGTTTTCTGGAGAGTTTTTTCTTAGTATGAAACGTTTGGATTTCACAATAAATGTTCTCACTTCAAAGGGGGGGGGGGCAGAATTTTGTTTTATTCTAATGTGAACATGTAGAGCATGAATATTTAAAAACTTAATTAGTTCAAAACCACGAGAAACTTAAACTAATAACCGCTCCTTACTTTTAGCTTTTTACTTGTCACCATTACTAAATTTAATTGCAAAATTCTGGTTGAAGAGAAAGGAACCTATGTATAACCAAGAGATGAAAAGAAGGGCGATGTTATCCAAACACGTTATAGTCATACAGGAATAACGATTTACGGCTAAAGAAAGCTGAATTGTAACTTCTTGCTGACGATCTAAAGCTTTCTTTAACACAAGCCGTGAATAGATCAAGTTTCGATTTGGTAAAAGTGAAACCACTTAGAAACCAGCTGGTGCGGTGTCGTGCAAGTAGAAGGATATTCAATATTGCTCTTAAACTTGTGTATATTATGCTGTTCTTATTCTAAAGTAGTTGTTTAAACAGTGCAGTTCGCGAATCTACTTGTGTAATTCTACGAATATCTCATATCTTGTGTGGTTTTATTTCTACTCAGTACTTTTCTTCAGCAAGTTTAAACGAAAGCTAATAATCTATGTTATTTTTAAGAAAACTAAAACAATAGAAGAGCAGAGAAACGATATGAAACATCGGTATGGGTATGTTTTCACTTGTCACCTGAAAGCGTTATAATTGCAAAGCTAATAGACAGCTAGTTTTAAATTGCAATATTCTGCTACAGAGATTCAAATGTGCTCAGTTCAGGCTGTGTTTATACGTACCTGTTGAGAACCAATCACATACAAAGATAAAATGGTTAATGGGTATTACAGAATTTCATAAAGGTTCTGTCACGTTTAGTACATTGATAAGCGTTTTGAAGCTAATGAAAAAAGTGAGTTTTATACAACGTTAATTAACAATTTTTGTTTATGTAGTTCATGTAAGACAATAAGATTCATAACTGGAATGTCGTCTAAAAACGTTTTATATTTACATAAACCTTTAATTCCTGCTATAGCAGGATTATTACATTTAAAAAAGTTAGTGTTTTCGAAAACAATGTAAAAACATAATTGTGGTTTGAATTAAAAGATTCATCAGAGCCTTAGAAATTAATTGTATTGATATCAAAATATCTTTTATAAAGATAAGAGTTTATAAAAGCTGTTGACTTACCTTTCCATCAACTTTTATGAAAAGGAAAATCAAGATCACCAACAAACGTTCTTGCTCTATTATTGTCTTCATATTCACCGCCAGGTGGCTAGAGGGAGCGACTGTGGCAATAGTTCTCACAATACGAGTAGCTGAAAGAGGAACAACATCCACACAGTCCGCTCGTATGTTAGAGAGTAAACTAAGCATGATATTTTACCGTGTGTTTCTAGCACGTTACCTCGTTCTTTCTAGGTGGCGCCACCTATGCAAAAGCTAGTGTCTGTATATAATTTTCAGGCATGATTGTTTTCATGAAGAATGAATTCGTGCGACACGTGCCATTCCCTATAGCCAAGTTCACGAGTATGTATACTTATATATATATATATATATAACACGCGTGTGTTTCTTGGCACAATATGAACACATGGGCGTTTGGGACACTATTTCATTACCAATGCCATGAATTTCCTCTTTGCCATATTATTTTAGCACTTGTTGTCACATTGCTTTCGTTTATGTCTATTGTTGGTGAGCATTTATCTTGTAAGTGTTACCTCGACAACATATAAACTGTGTTGCTTAATCTGTTAATATTCAGTCGCCAATAATGCAAACAACAAAGTCTCCTTTCTCTTGACATATTGACTATTAGCTGAACGTTGTCAAGATTATAGTTTCGAGTATTTTGAATATAAGTAAAGAATGTAAAGAATGCGAATTATTTTAAAGTTATTAAATAAACGCTCTGGCTTTTCTAGATTTTCTCATTTCTTTATGTAGATTTAAATAGTAAGCGTTTCCGAGCCTACAACTTTCCACATTAGCAAATTGGTGAGTCTATCTAATGTTTAAACTAACATTGACCCTTTTTCGTAGTCTAACATACAATAAAGAAGATGAATGTTTACGTTGTCTGTAGTTGGTGTAATTCAGTTTAACAACTGAAGGGTCAACACTTATATATAAATGTTTTAAAACGTCAACTTCAGTAGGAACTTCGCTATCCCAATTTTAATGAACAGCGAGAGAGTTGTTTTGTATTTTCCTTTATAACTTCGTGAGTTGAATTAATTCAAGTTTGTTTATTCGTTGTGCAGCACAAAGCTACACAATGAGCTATTTGTGCTCTGCCCGCAGCAGGTATCGAAAACCGATTTTTAGCGTTATTTGCCCACTGACTCGTTGCAGACCCACGGGGGGGGGGGAGCATTAACTCGTGTATAAGGTAGCTATGTTAAATGCATTAGGTAACCAGTAACTGAAATATAAAGTAAACTATGTTAAATGAGTTAAGTAGCCAGCAACTCAAGTATAGGGTAAACAATGTTAAATGTATTAAGTAATCAGCAACTCAAATATAAGGTAATTTATGTTAAATGAATTAAGTATTAACCAGCAACTCAAGTATAAGGTAAACAATGTTAAATGAGTTAGGTAATCAGCAACTCAAGTATAAGGTATGTGACGGATTTATTATTATTATTATATATATATTAATATTGATATTTGTGTAAATTAATTTATATTTAGAAATGTACATAACGTATACTGTTAAATATGTATTGCGAAACTCCCGCTTATTCTTTTAAGTTGTAGAAGATTCTCGAGTGTAAGAATCAACAATATAAGTGTGTATGTAAACGCTAGTGTCAGCTTCAGTATTGTTACGTACAACGGAAATTTAGAAAAACTCTCCACACGCCTATAAATATAACCAACGCGACGCGCCAAGAAACAGTATCTATTATTGATTTGCTATAGTTGGTATACTATAAACCTCAAAAGCTATAATTGTGAATAACGCTTATTAATCGCTAAATTTAAGATATTTGACCATTACAAATTACATTTCGAACATTACAAATAATTTAACTTCAGTGGATTCACATCGGACATGAGTACTTTTACGAAGATATTATATAACTTCAGTGGTAATAGAAACTCGACCTGTGATCAGCGAGAACTACAAAGCTAGCTAGCTCCCTATTAAGTGAATTATACCTACGTCTACTCGAAATTAACTCGCTCATCATGAACCTTCGATAAAACATCAAGGAAGTTCCAGACTAGAAAGTAAAATTTTTATATATAAATCCTTGTTTGCAATAACTATTTGTAATAACTGTTATTGTAAATTGTATTATTGTTTGTATATTAAAACATATTTGTATTAAAAAAGAAAAGAAAACTGTGTGTATCAATCTTTTTGGCAAATATCATAAATTGTATACATATCGGCATTTATTTAACTACTGAATTTAAATTATTATTTAGCTCGGTTTCAGACCATTAGAAATTGTAATACATAACAGGTAAACTATGTTAAGTGAGTTAGGTTCCATGAATATTGTAACGAATTTGTTATGTATTTATTTTAATATCAACGTTTGTTTAGACTAAATTTATATTTAGAAACATATATAGCTTAGACTGTTAAATATGTATTGCGAAACTCCCGCCTACTCTCCAAGGTTGTAGAAGATTCTCGAGAGTAAGAATCAACAATATATATATTTTTACGTAAACGTTTAAATATACCTCATTATTGTTATGTAATCTGAATTTTCTAGAAAATCTTCCCACGCCTATAAATACAACCAACGTGACGCGCCAAAAGAACAGTGGCTATTAGTAGTTCGATATAATCAGTGTGCTATAAACTTAGAAAGCTATAACTGTGATTTTTATAACGATTATCAATCGGAAAACTTCAGATATTTGACCAGGAACCTTTACAAAGTTCGAACATTACAAATTATTTAGCTTCAGTGGATTTTCATCGGACATTAGTATTTTTACGAAAATATTACCTAACTTCAACGGTGGAAAACCTAGCGTGTGTGGCTAAGGACAAAGTTAGCTAGCTTCCCGGCGAATCGTACTTACACCAACTCGTAATTAACTAGCTCATCGTAAACCCTCG
>NW_013668923.1:82222-87055 GCF_000517525.1 Limulus polyphemus | reverse complement strand
GTAATAACTGTTATTGTCAATTGTACTGTTGTGTATATTAAAACGTATTTGTGTTAAAAACGCAGATATCAATCTTGTTGGCAAATATCGTAAATTAACTAATATATCGGCATATATTTAAATACTAAATCCAAAGTACAATTTAACTACTAAATTTAAATCATCAGTTAACTCGGCTTCGGACTATTCGAAATTCTAATATGTTATTAGCCGTTTTTCAGAGCGTCACTGCGCATGTAAGTTTGTACATCTTGAAAAGAAGAAGTTTTGAGAGTATGATATGTTTGAACTGTAAGTTTAACTTTTGTACATTACGATATTAAATAAAATATTTGAAGTTTATTTTTTTGAAGAAATTTTACAAGGTTAGTCTTGATTAAATTTGAAAAATAGGTAACTGTGAACTTGACATAAGTTAAGTAGTGCAACAACAAGAAGAACAACACGAGTAATTTTGCTATAATTTTTACAAATATGAATTTTCTCCCGCCATAAGAAAGCAGAGCGTTACCAGTTTCTGATTTAGATTTATTTAACGGTCAGTGACATGCAGAAACAACACTAAAGTTTGAGTAGTTATTTAACATGGTCAGTTAAAGATGTTATGTCGTATTGATTCATCTGAACAGAGAATAAACAGTTAATATTAATACGATGCACAATATAATGAAAAGATAAGTGTAAATGCAGCTAAAACTCAGGCTATGGAGAAAAGTGATACAGGAAAAGTGCTTACATTGTTCGAGTATTCCAGTAAGATTGAGCCCATGGATTTGACCTTACTAATGTTAAGACAAAAATATAGGGTATACTCTTTTATTCTTAACGATGACCACAGAAGGTGGACACGTATTTTTGGAAGGCTCAATGATAGCCTCTTCTAGCATTCGTGGCACGCATTTCTTGGAAAGTCTTCTATTTTTGGGATCTGTGCAACTTTAAATGATAGATGCGCAACATCCTTGATACTTTACCAATAATTATGATAGGACACATGTTCTCCTGTCTTTCAAGTCACTGAAGAAGAGGTTTTATTCACCACTGGTTATAGATGCTCTGGAAGTGTATCTGGCATACTATGTTCATTCTGCCCGAGCCCAGTTGTTTTAGTTCTAGATCCTCCACTGATTTAAGGCACTCTATATGCAATTTGAGGGTCGCAAGTTCGAATCCCCCATCGCCAAACATGCTTGTCCTATATGGTTGCCATCTTGGCCGGCTTTACGGGTGTAAACATTCTTGGCTAACAAAGTTTAGCGGCCGACCCCAAACTAATTGGGGTTATGGTTGTTACGGAGAAGAAGAAGATACTCAACTGATCTCTCTACGGATTTGGTCAAATCACTCTATTATATATTAAAGCTGACTAAAAGACCCCAGTCAGATCATCTAGCCCCCCAGTGGCACAGCGGTATGTCTGCGGACTTACAACGCTAGAATCCGGGTTTCGATACCCGTGGTGGGCAGAGCACAGATAGCCCATTGTGTAGCTTTGTGCTTAATTACAAACAAACAGATCATCTAATCCACGTAATCTAGATGAAAATGTAGTTGATAATTCTTACGATTATTTGCCATCCTATAGTCAGGTCTTTGGATCAATAGCTCCACTATATGGATCCAGCTTCTTTACTATCTGTACTTTCCGAATCCAATCCGCTCACCATTACCCCTAAGATAATAAACGTAATTGGACAAATCCAGTTATTCTTGCCAATCTGATTGTTAGGGAACTTACGCGTATAGGCGTCAAGTTTCCCTTTTCTCGGGGAGGGAAGACAATTGTGAAAAGTTTATTAGGCCTACATATTATGTAATTTTTCCAGGGGGCAGGATATCCACTTACTCAGCACCTATGCTTATGTGGATTCCATTTACTGAGCTTTATACTTCTCTAACTAATTATATCCCAATCTAAAGGAGACAGCAATTTGAGTGCGTAATTGCTGTGCAGATTTGCTTACAATCAATAATGTTACAAAGAGGAATCTTTTAGTGAGTATCTCAGGACAAATAACTTGTTCTTTTATTGGCATGTCTGTGTGTCGAGTATTTTTCTATGTGAGTAACTAAAATAATTGCAAAATCCTCTTATATGTATAAGTATTTATGTTGAAGCTTGTCAGGAGTTTATTTAATTAATTTCACTAATTCAGAAGGAAAACGTAGGAGTGAAAGTTGTGACGTAATCTTTATATTTCTTTCAATACGGAATAGCGTTACAGATTCAGTCTTAGTGTAACAATAATGCATCATTTTCCTTGGCTCTCGTTTAGAGACTTCAATTCCATCATCTTGCTGGGATGAGAAAGATAAAAACGACATAATAATATCCAGGTAGGTAGATTTCCAAAAAAAACAACAAAAAACAAAGTAGTTACAATTTCATCGGAATAAATCTTTCATTTTCATCAAATATGAAATTGTAACTACTTACTTACCCCAGTAACATACACATTATTAATACATACTTCTGTTTACTGATAGTAATTACCTACTATTATTATCTCAGTAAACAGAAGTATGTATTAGTATTGTGTATGTTACTGGGGTAAGTTAAGTCATTAGTAAGAGAAGTATTTATATCTGATACTAACCAATCACAAGAAAAAGTATTTTATTTTGACGTTTTGATGTCAGTGACCATATAATTCAACTCCATCAGGGAAAATTACATAATTTTCAACTAAAGAAGTTATTTAATTGTCTGTAGAGAAGACACTGTCATTTTCCCTGATAAAGATGAGCTGTACAAACACCTTAAAGTCCAAATATGAATAATTATCTTATTAACGTAAGTAACGTTATCACAAAATATAGTAACAGTATCATCAACCCATCATTGGCAATCTCATTAGCACGAGCCTTTATTGAATATTTCTAGCAAACTAATTAGAGTATTTTCATTTAAGTTTAATAAATAACTAATAGGGGAGTGGGAGACGAAGATTTGGGATTGTATTCAGCATTAGATATATAAATTAATGATCTGGAGAATTTGGTGTCATTTGACATCTCTAGGTTATAGTATTGGTGAGGATCTCATTTTAGTACTTCATAATCTATTTGGATTTCTCAGGCAAAGTAAAAGACACGCCAATATATTAATGATCTGGAGAATTTGGTGTCATTTGACATCTCTAAGTTATAGTATTGGTGAGGATCTCATTTTAATACTTCATAATCTATTTGGATTTCTCAGGCAAAGTAAAAGACACGCCAATATATTAATGATCTGGAGAATTTGGTGTCATTTGACATCTCTAAGTTATAGTATTGGTGAGGATCTCATTTTAATACTTCATAACCTATTTGGATTTCTTAGGCAAAGTAAAAGACACGCCAAAATCTGTCTTTATTTTTATTTAAACTTTCAGTTTGGTGACTTATATATATCTTATTTGAAGATGAGATGCAGCAATTATTCCGTACCCTATGGATTACAACAAAATTGCTCCTGATGCCTCTGCAGTAAGCTTGAAGGCTACTTATAACGCTAAAGATTGGGGTTCGATAACCACAGTGGGTATAGCATATATTACCAATTATGTAGTTTTGCATTTAAACACAAACAAACGAATATAATAAAAGTCAGGATGCGTTTTGTTTTTATATTGGTTCTATTGTATGTTTGTTGGAAGACATAAAGGTATAGTGTTAGAGAATTTCTGGTTGAAGAAGATTAAAGTGTTGAGAGCAGACATAAAGGTATAGTGGTAGAGAGTTCCTGGTTGCAGAAGATCAGATGGTTGAAAACAGACATAAAGGTATAATGATAGAGAGTTCCTGGTTGCAGAAGATCAGATGGTTGAAAACAGACATAAAGGTATAATGATAGAGAGTTCCTGGTTGCAGAAGATCAGATGGTTGAAAACAGACATAAAGGTATAATGATAGAGAGTTCCTGGTTGCAGAAGATCTGAAAACAGACATAAAGGTATAATGATAGAGAGTTCCTGGATGTGATAGATCAGAGGACTGAAAGTAGGCATAAAGGTATAGTGGTAGAGAGTTCCTGGTTGCAGTAGATCAGAAGGTTGAGAAATAGTTTAACTCAAAATTGGGTTAATTAAAAGTATTGTTCAATGTTATCTAATTTTCTTAGTTTATTAACTTACTTGGATGTTAGTATTTTCCTCCTTTCTTACCCAATTATTATAGGCAAGTTGATTTTAAGAAACATTATTGTTATTTGTATCTAATCAAACATAGAAGTGACATCATAGAGGTTACCTTTATTTAGAATAAAGATTAAACAATACTATGCTTTTTGCCATAATTTTAACTAAAGCTTAGAATTGTTTTGCAATAGAAAAAGAAAACAAAGCGATCTCATTGATATTTTTTCAGTATATTTCATCTGTCGTAGTCCGAGTATTTTCTTATCTCTGTACACACCAGTGACTGGATCTCTTCAATGATAAAGGGACAAGTCCACGTTCTTCTCCCACATGACGCAGAACCTCTTAATTTGTCTTTCTTTCAGTTCAATTTATTTTCAAGAATTCTAACCAAATGTACATTCCAAAACGTTCCACTCTTCCTTACGCATTGTCCACATCTCGCATACAAACGTTCCCAAACTCCAGTCGTAACTGTTTACTATTCTGTCCTTACAAAGTTTATAGTTAGTAACTCTTATTTCTTTCTGAAGACTTCTTTAGCCATTCCATTTCTAGTCCTGATTTCTTTAGAACACTTGACTTCTGATGTGATAAGGCTATCTAAGTAGCAAACTCTTTCACCTGTTCCATTTTTTTACCTTAGTTTTCTACTTTGTTTCCTTGAAACCCTCTTTACCTTAGTTTTCTACTTTGTTTCCTTGAAACCCTC
>NW_013668923.1:77638-81227 GCF_000517525.1 Limulus polyphemus | reverse complement strand
GTTTCCTTGAAACCCTCTTTACCTTAGTTTTCTACTTTGTTTCCTTGAAACCCTCTTTACCTTAGTTTTCTACTTTGTTTCCTTAAAACCCTCTTTACCTTAGTTTTCTACTTTCTTTCCTTGAAACCCTATTTACCTTAGTTTTCTACCTTCTTTCCTTGAAACCCTCTTTACCTTAGTTTTATACTTTGTTTCCTTGAAACCCTCTTTACCTTAGTTTTCTACTTTGTTTCCTTAAAACCCTCTTTACCTTAGTTTTCTACTTTCTTTCCTTGAAACCCTATTTACCTTAGTTTTTCATGTTTATTTTCATTGTAAAATCCTATGTTGCTTCGTTTAGTTTCGTCACTGAAGCTGTTGCTCTTCTTTTGTGTTAGCCAACGCTGCCTCGTCATCTGCAAGTCTGCTAGATCGTACTTTGCTTCTGTTATCATTACCTCTATATAGACATTGAAAAGTGTTGGTGATAATGTACAACCTGTGTTACGCCACTTTCGATGATTGCATCATCTGATTCATCTCCAGTTAATTCTCACTATTGATGTCTAAAATGAAAATGTACTTGGAGCATGTATATAAGAAACAATGTATGGTTAAAAAAAAACAACCTTGTGAAGGATAGAAAAACTAAATCTAGAAAACACTATGCTGTCGCCCTATTAAAATTATACGTGAGAATTTCTGTGGTTAAAAAAAATGTTAGTAAGTAGAATAAGTTAGATATAACTAACAATAACACACACGCTCATTTGTGTACCAATCACTTACACAATTATATATGTGGGTAGTAAATAACAATTGCTATTTACCATTTTAAAAATTACGTTAACATTCAGTGAAACATTTCGTGTCATTTGAGTTTTCTAGCCCTTTTCGTGTAATAGGGTGTTTCTATGTTGTTGTTCTTTAAACCATTAAGATGTATTTACCTGTTTTCTAGTTTGCTAACTTTTTATGCTCAATCAAGTTCTTTCGTGGGATAATTGAAAAATAATGTTAGAAGTGTTTCAGAAATTACAAAAGAGAAGCATAAGTTAAGGCTATGCCCTAATTACATGGATAACTAAGTGATCCAAGCCTGTTATAATTTATAAATGATATGAACTAGTAAGTAGAATGCAAAAAAAAAAGAAAAAAGTTGGCTTCATAACAGTTGTGTCAGAATCTTTGTGCACCGATGACAGTGCTTTTATATATAGCCTCTGCTTTGCATGATTATAGTCTTGTTTGACAAAGATTTGGCCCATGTACAAGAACGGTAATCCCTTTTCAACTGATATACTGAATAACCCTTCATTAAAATGTCTAACGTACAAGCTTTATAAATCTTTTCAGCCCAATACGCCTCCATCACCTGCTGTGTTTTTTTCTTTTCTGACAAGGCGGTTACTCCCTTAGGGCCGGAGGACTGTCTTGCTGAGCGCAAGCTTCGTAAATCATAGATGACAGCTTTCTTCGGGGTACTTCCGGAAACTGAGTAACCTAGATCTCGGTGAACAGAAGAGATTAAAATTTTGAAACAGATCCTTGTTAACATGAGATCAGATGAAACAGAGCTGTTAACATAAGTAATTACTTTATTATAACAGGCTTATGTTAGTTTATACTCCAAACGTAAACAGACCGTAAACATTAGAATAGTAACTGAAATTGATTACTGATAAATAGATATTCAAATAAGAATTATTTGCAGTCTCTTCAACCACCAACAAGTAATTTATCAAAGAATGAAGACAAAAACAGTACGGTTTTAAAGGATAAAACGTAATCGCTGTCAGGCATGTGGTGGTTATAAAGGTATTTCAACTTTCAAATGGCACATACAATAGCAAGAAAGTAGTTCCAAACGGTACGTCAGGTATAGAGAAAAACAGTTGTGGTAGACACAAAGGAGCATTACATTGTAGACTGTAATGTGTGTAAAACCGGAAAAACAGATGGGTGTAGCTGGTACTTTCTAACAAAATATAAACTGTTTGAAAAAGTCTCACTTCGTCAGCTGATTTCTAGACTCACTAGATATATCTTTTAAAGCTATAAAAGAAGTTTATTATAGTAAGTTAAAGCGAGACATGAACGATTAATATCTCAGAAAACAAAAAGAAGTACACTCTTGTAGATGAAACTATGTGAGAAATTCAAAACGTTATGAAATATTTTATCATTCTACTAATGACTGTATCAAAATGAAAGAAACTGAGGATGATAAAGAAGAATTAAACTCTCGTAATCAGTGCTGTAGCACCAGTATAGGCCTCCTTAGGAATATGTGAAGTAATGGAGAACGTCTCTAGAAAAATACAAAGGCGTAAAATATTGTAGTAAACATAACAATATGTTGGAAGCCTCTTCAGGAACATATATAAGGAACGTTTCTGGATGACTTGAGGGAGTACGTTTTTGTAGCTGATACTCCAACACTATTAGAAGTTTCTTCAGAGACGTATAAGGAAAGTCTCTGGACGACATGAGAGAGTACGTTCTTGTAACCGTTATTGTAACGCCATTAAAAGCCTCTGGACGACATGAGAGAGTAAGTTCTTGTAACCGTTATTGTAACGCCATTAAAAGCCTCTTCAGGAATATATAAAGAACGTTTGTGGATGACTTGAGGGAGTACGTTCTTGCAACCGTTATTGTAACGCCATTAAAAGCCTCTTCAGGGACATATAAGGAACGTTTGTGGATGACTTGAGGGAGTACGTTCTTGCAACCGATATTGTAACGCCATTAAAAGCCTCTTCAGGAACATATAAAGAACGTTTGTGGATGACTTGAGGGAGTACGTTCTTGTAGCCGTTATTGTAACGCCATCAAAAGCCTCTTCAGGAACATATAAAGAACGTTTGTGGATGACTTGAGGGAGTACGTTCTTGTAGCCGATCCTCTAACACTTTTAGCAGCCGTTTCTATAGAAAACAAGGAGAGCACATTCCCGTAGGTGTTGCTGAGAAACTAGCAGAGGAAGATGTGGGAAGTGAAAAGCGTTTATAGGGTTTATGTAGGAGTATACAATTAACTGTACGCAATGCATATCTAAAATAAAAAGCGTTTCAAGAAGCTGCATATATTTTTATTCTATTTTTTATTGTAGGAAAAGCGGAAGGCGCATGGCAACTTCTACTTGTCTGTTTAAAGCAAATAATAAGTCAAGAAATGAATTTGACCACAGCAAGTGAGATATTCTATTTATGTTTAATTAGGTAGATTTTTTTTCTTATTTCTAGTATTACATATAGTACCCAGTATTAAATTATATTGGTTGATTTCAGGTCTTTATAGAAGATGGGCTGAATTTAGCTACTAATGATTATGGGTAGTTCAAAAAACAACAACAAAATGTTCGGAAAATGTTTCTGAAATATCTTTAATTTAATCTCAAATCAGAGTGCCAAGAATTAGCTGTGATAGACTTGTAGTCAATTGTTTGTCTTTAAATTTCGCTCAAAGCCACACGAGGGCTATCTGCGCTAGCCGTCCCTAATTCAGCAGTGTAAGACTAGAGGAAAGGCAGCTAGTCATCACCACCTACCACCAACTCTTGGGCTACTCTTTTACCAACGAATAGTAGGATTGACCGTCTTATTAT
>NW_013668923.1:75205-76638 GCF_000517525.1 Limulus polyphemus | reverse complement strand
CAGCAGTGTAAGACTAGAGGAAAGGCAGCTAGTCATCACCACCTACCACCAACTCTTGGGCTACTCTTTTACCAACGAATAGTAGGATTGACCGTCTTATTATAACGCTCCCACGGCTGAAAGGGCAAGCATGTTTGGCGGGATGGGGATTCGAACCCGCGACCCGTAGATCCAACTAGTAGTCGAATAGGAGCGTGTTGTCAAAGCAGTTATAAAATAAAGGTCTAGAAGAACAAGCAGTCGAGAGGCCAGGCATGGCCAGGTGGTTAGGACGCTCGACTCGCAATCTGAGGGTCGCGCGTTCGAATCCCCGTCCCATCAAAACATGCTCGCCCTTTTAGCCGTGGGGGCGTTATAATGTGACGGTCAATCCCACTATACGTTGGTAAAAGAGTAGCCCAAGACTGGTGATGACTAGCTGCCTTTCCTCTAGTCTTACACTGCTAAATTAGGGACGGCTAGCGCAGATAGCCCTCGTGTAGCTTTGCGCGAAATTCAAAAACAAACAAAACAAGCAGTCGAGAAGCCGTTTATGAAACGCAATTCATATTTTTCACTCAACAAGAGATGGTAGAAATAAAATGTGGGTCAGTTATTTTGTTTTTTATTATGCATGTCGTTAAGAAACTGTGCTACCAGGTAACGCCTTGCCGAGATAATATTAATTTTTGTTATTTGCTTTAACAAGTCTGGAAGTAACTAATAAAGAAAACATTCAAAGCTACTTTACACAAACAACGACCTTGTTGTCAAACTATCTACCGCTCTATCTATTTAAGTTTCACATAAAAAGTCATCAGTTCAGTGCGTTTATAAGACAACCTAACAAATGTGTGCTATTTAGCCTGAGGTGACATCTCGGTCGCACTGGTATATCTGTATTTATTAACCCTTTTCGCACTGGGATACATCTTACTATTCTCAGTGTGTAGTTCTTACCCTGATTTTACTAAGGGTTAATCACACCTTATAAGAACATCTGCAGGTTCTGTGCTGCTTTTTGAACTATTTTCCCCATTGTAAATATTACTCAATCTAGTGGCCATGATAAGTTTCTATTGCAAACATTTCTGTGAAGAAGGACAAAGTCAATCTTTACCATACATCTTGACACACTTTTCACAGCCTCTTAATATACTTGAACATTGTCTTTCAAGATTACGTTTAAGCAAACTCTTGGCACAAAAGTGCATTTAGAGCTTCATCAGGAGACATAACACGTATGTTTTCCAAAAGGATTGCTCTAATTTCAGTGTTTTCGGCCATCTTTTTCATCAAAACTGTTGCTAATCTCGAAGTGTGACTGTGAGCTTGTGAGCTTTATTATTGTTTATTAAGCTCTTAAGTCTGCGTAACTCACTTTGCGGAAGAGGACATTGCTCTGAATTCGACTAAAGTATGATTTTGGAGCCGGTTGCTGTCCTAAATGTTCT
>NW_013668923.1:72415-75031 GCF_000517525.1 Limulus polyphemus | reverse complement strand
CAGATAGCCCTCGTGTAGCTTTGCGCGAAATTCAAAAACAAACAAACCTATTGGAATAGCTATTTTTTTTTTTACAGAGCTTTGATACTAAAAATAATCAAGGGTATGGAGACGATTGAATTTCACAGAAGAAAATGCAAACGAAAAATATTTACAGTTATGAGCATCAGGGTTTAAGTAGGTGATGACACGATGAAGATGGATCACTATCAAATAGTATAATGAAATAAAATCATTGTAAAATGAGTTGATCAAAAACCTGTCAAAACAAACAGTTGCACAATTACAATATTTTAACTCACAAAAGGAAGTTTGAATGTTTAGATAAACCACTAACACTGAGATACATTAAACATATATATTTACCATACAATTTCTTCTACGTCTAACGCTTTGGAATAGAATTTATTTCTGATCAGTCTTTACAGTGTTATTAACATTTACTGTTTAATTTCATCGCCATTTGAAGTGACCTCCTATTTAAAATAATTAACTGGAACATTTTTGTAAAGTTACCAGTTAACATACGGAGACTTTTATAGAAGTTGCTCCCCGGATGTATTAGCGTCATGCTTGAGCCCTATAACGCTAACATTTAGCGTTCGATCCGTGCGGTGACACACCCCAGATAGCCCATTGTGTATATTTTCACTTATACAAATCAAACACACAGACAATTTATTGAAGTTTTATACAGGAAACAATGTTGTGATTTCCAAATAAAAAACTATTTAACTCAACTCGGAAGAGTTCTGTGAATTACTTTAGGGAATTAACTTTATGAATTATATACATCCGATTATCAATAAACACATGACTGCTACTGCTTTACCCTGTATATTACAGAAGCTGAAACTTTAGATTTTCCTTTACTCTTCCCTGCGTTAAAAATGGTTATGTGGTTTTGCACTAGAAGCTTTACAGTTTCCTTTACTCTTCCCTGCGTTAAAAATGGTTATGTGGTTTTGCACTAGAAGCTTTACAGTTTCCTTTAACCTTTTCTGTGTCATGGATGTTTGTATGGTTTTGCTCGCTGGGGGATGAGCAGGAAGTAGTTCCTTGGAGAATATAACAAATTATATATATTTTTTTTATTTTATGTTTTTGTCCTTGAAACTAGATTCTGTAACATTCAAGGGTAATTTCATTCTGCTTCCTCTTCGTGCGTTAAGTACTTTTCTTGTGTAATTTTCACCTCCATTACTTTACAAGTTAGTGCCCGTTATTAATTGATCATACTTGAATTACTTAATTTTGTATGTTTGTAATTTGTTTCCCCTTACTGTTACTATCTCAAACGTGTTGATAAACTTTATTTTGGCACTATCATTTACATTGTCACTGATTCCTTTGCAAACAACAACATCAACAACAAAAGGAGTATAATGTTAATTTTACCGTTTCAACAAGTTTAAATACTGTGCCGACTAAGAAAATGTTAGTTTCATGCTCGTCTCTCTTTTTTTTAATGATTTGATAATTAACGCCATACCGAGTGTATAGTGGTTAGCGAGTCAAACTATCGATCTGAGATCTATGGTTCGCCTCCCATTCCTGAAAAAAAAAAAGCTTTTATTTTTGGGGCGTGGGGGCGTTATACGAGTTACGAACAAATCCCTCTATTCAATTAAAGTAATCCAATAGTTAGCAGTAATGTTGTTGATTTTGCTGCCTTCCGTCTATTTTATTTATTCAAAATTAGGAACCACAAGCGCATATAGCTCCTGTGTATATTTTCTAAAATATTCGAGAATAGTCTAATCTTAGCGTGCTCAGAGTGTGAATCCGATAATTCGCGGTTCATTGCCACAAAATTGCGCATGTAATTTGGGTTCGTGAGTGAGAATAAGAGTAACGGGCCATCTCATTATTTGATCAGACACAAATAGTCCAAGAGGATTGGTGCTGTTGACTAACTGCCTTCCTGTAGTAGATCAGTTCAAAAGTAGGAAAGGTTATCCTCAGATAAATATTCCTTTGTGTAGATATGCGTGAAAATTTCGAAATAAGACATACATCCAGATTTGTTAAATAATCGTAAAAAGTCACGAGTTTTACCAAGGATCGGTATGGGCTTAAGAATGTGAACTTGTTTACAGTAAATAGTTGAAGAGGAGGCTAAACCCCATTGCGTGCCAATATAAATTAAACTCCTTCCAAACGACACCGCCCTTTTGTCAAATCTTCACCAGCTTAATGAGTATCGTATTTAGTATTGTTTAGAAATCTGAGTGAGAGTAATGATTGAAAAACAAGACGACAAGAAAAAGTTGCCCAGTGGGGCTCACTGTGCTGTGTTTACCCACGGGACGTGTCGAAACCCATAGAGCCACCATGGGGCAGAAAACTACGAAATAATCAAGTTTGGATATACAATAACAGATGCATATAGAATATATTGTCCTTTCCTCTTTTTTATTGTATTCTAAATTATATGTAAAGTCTGAAGTTGTTGCATTCATTGAATTGTGGAATGTGTACGTGTCATTCTAAGTGTTCATGTACTATAGATTAATGAACAAGGATATTTCTATGTGTTCATGTACTATAGATCAACGAACAAGGATATTTCTAGTGTTCATGTACTATAGATCAACGAACAAGGATATTTCTAGT
>NW_013668923.1:63457-72254 GCF_000517525.1 Limulus polyphemus | reverse complement strand
GAAAGTTACCCAGTGGGGCTCACTGTGCTGTGTTTACCCACGGGACGTGTCGAAACCCATAGAGCCACCATGGGGCAGAAAACTATGAAATAACCAAGTTTGGATATACAATAACAGATGCATATAGAATATATTGTCCTTTTAACTTTTTTATTGTATTCTGAATTATATGTAAAGTCTGAAGTTGTTGCATTCATTGAATTGTGGAATGTGTACGTGTCATTCTATGTGTTCATGTACTATAGATTAACGAACAAGGATATTTCTAGTGTGATACTATAGATCAACGAACAAGGATATTTCTATGTGTTCATGTACTATAGATCAACGAACAAGGATATTTCTAGTGTGATACTATAGATCAACGAACAAGGATATTTCTAGTGTGATACTATAGATCAACGAACAAGGATATTTCTATGTGTTCATGTACTATAGATCAACGAACAAGGATATTTTTAGTGTGATGTATTTTGTACAAAATGTGAGAATTGATTAGACTTCTCCTGACATGTTGTGAAATTCTTAGTACCAAATGTCCAATCAATTATTTCTTTTTATCTCCAAAACGTTTTAAGATCTTTGTCAAAGAAATGCCGTTTCATGGCTTTTTTAAAAGTAGTTAAATGAACATTTATCCAGACTCAAGAATGAGGGCGCGACACTATTCCTGAGGATATTTTCTTTTAAGAAAGAAATCCAAAGAGCTTTTGGATTGTAAATAATGTATACGTTTACGTGTTTTGTTTTTTGTTTTCTTATTGTTTTTTTTTTTTCACCTGTGAGTCTTTCGTTGAAATGGTAACGTTCTTGCATAAACAAATGTTAGTGACAAAATAATTACCAATCAACTGAAAGCTACAGATGATAGAAATGTGACCGACAAAGGGCTCCACAAGAACGTGTTACCATATTTCATTTTGAAATGATCTTTAAACACTCGCAAGGAGGGATGTAGCATTATTCAGATCTTAGAAGGAATGCTGGAGTGTTATTTATTACACCGTGATAGATTTACATGGTATGGTAATGAAGAGCGTTTCTCTGTCGGGAAAAAGAATAGATGTCTGAAGAACACTCGTTTGTCCTTGGATTGAGTTTCTACTGGTTTCTGAAACAAATCCTTAAACAAAGAGCAGTTGATTTCGAGTAGAGAAGATATATCATAGAAATTTCAGCTCAAAGTGAAACACACTTAGCATAACGATTTTACAATAAGGTGTTTGTTTGTTTGTTTTTGAATTTCGCGCAAAGCTACACGAGGGCTATCTGCGCTAGCCGTCCCTAATTTAGCAGTGTAAGACTAGAGGAAATGCAGCTAGTCATCACCACCCACCGTCAACTCTTGGGCTACTCTTTTACCAACGAATAGTGGGATTGACCGTCACATTATAACGCCCCCACGGCTAAAAGGGGCGAGCATGTTTTGATGGGACGGGGATTCGAACGCGCGACCCTCAGATTGCGAGTCGTGCGCCCTATCCACCTGGCCATGCCGGGCCTAAGGTGTGTGTGTGTCATTTGTGTCAACCTAATAAATCTATAACTTATCAAAATAATGATGATTTAACTTAAATATATTTCTATTTAGCACATAACAAGTAGCTTATTTCCATTTTAAACGAAAACAAAGGTTTAATTGATTATTTAGAAGAGAAGATTAACTCATTTCTAATACATCAAGAGACAAAACTCTTCATGCACCAGAAAGAAACCAAATGATTTATTCTCTACTCAGATCTAGATAAGTAATTAATTTATTACAAAACAAATTCCCAATGCTTTAGTAAACACAGGATCAATATATATATATATTAAATGATCAATTCATTATTATTCTGTTTGTTTGTTTGGTTTTTGAATTTCGCGCAAAGTTACACGAGGGCTATCTACGCTAGCCCTCCCTAATTTAGCAGTGTAAGACTAGAGGGAAGGCAGCTAGTCATCACCACCCATCACTAACTCTTAGGGCTACTCTTGGGCTCCCACGAATAGTGGTATTGACCGTCACATTATAACGCCCCCACGGCTGAAAGGGCGAGCATGTTTGGTGTGAGGGGGATTCGAACCCGCAGATTGCGAGTCGAGCGCCCTAACCACTTGGCCATGCCGGGCCTTATTATTCTGAAGACACACTTTTCTATTGAGTGACAAATAGTCCATATTATCTCATCTCGAACAGGGCAAATTATTCATCTACGACCTACTCAAATGATACATGATTAATTTCTTACTTAACCCACAACAAATTATATAGATTTAACTGATTAGAACGCAAAAAAAGGCATTACTATTTAGCATAAGATATATAGATCGTTCCGAACAAGTTTCTTATAAAACAATGATCAATTTCTTGATTAGCACAGTACAATAACTCATTTTTAATTTACCGAAACACAAATATCCCAGTTTGTATTCAGCACTGAGCAAGCAATTCATTTCCTGTTTATCACAAGACGAGTTTATATCTAATGCGAATCTAATCTATCAAGAGGAAAACTATTAATTCTTTATTCAGCAAAGAATAATGAAATAATTTCTAAATTACCTTAGGACACAAACTTAATTTCGTATTAAGAATATAAAAAAAGAGTAGTTTATTTCTGATTAGCTCTCTAGTCTCTGGGCTTATGACGCTGAAAATCGGGTTTCGTATAGCACAAATAACCTATTGTGTAGCTTTGTGCTTAATAACAAACAAACACATCTGTTGATTAGTCAGAAAATAAGTTATTCATTTCTCAGTTCTTAAAGAATGAGTAATTAACTGCTAATTCATTAGAATATCATTGATTAATTTCATATTTATAGGAAATCAAGTAATTTATTTCTAATAAAATGATATAACTAATTTTTCAGTTGGAAGAGAGCAAGTTGTTTATTTATATCTTAACTGAAGACTGACGCTTTGTTACATATTTAAAGCACAAAAAAAGTGATTAATTCAAAATTTTATGAAGAGAAAATGCATTTTTTTTTATCTAGCAAAGTAGAAAAAAGTTAATATCCAGTTTTTCAACAAACAGACAATTAATTTTCTATTAATGAAAAAGTTATTAATTTCTTATTTATCAGAAGACAAAATAATTTTTCTCATTTACGATAAGACCAGCTTTTCATTTATAAGTTATCAAAGGGTTAATGTAGTTTACTTCTAATTGATAACAATATACACAGTTATTTTTTGATTTCTGGCAGTAATCATTTTTACGTTTCTTAGAAGACAAATAATCTATTTCTTATGCCTCTTAGTCAATGGTAAGTCTGAGGGCTAACAGCGCTTAAAATCGGAGTTCGACACCTACGGTGGGAAGAGCACAGATAACCTATTGTGTAGCTTTGTGCTTGTTTCTCGGTGGGTCAGCGATAAGTTTAGATCTTTATAACGCTAAAATCCGAGGTTCGATTCTCCTCGGTAGTCAGAGTGTAGATAGCTCAATGTGTAGCTTTGCGCTTGTCTCTCGGTGGGTCAGCGATAAGTTTACATCCTTACAACGCTAAAATCCGAGGTTCGATTCTCCTCGGTAGTCAGAATGTAGATAGCTCAATGTGTAGCTTTGCGCTTGTCTCTCGGTGGGTCAGCGATAAGTTTAGATCTTTACATCACTAAAAACCGAGGTTCGATTCCCCTCGGTAGTCAGAATGTAGATAGCTCATAGTGTAGTTTTGCGCTCAGGAAACAATAAAAAACAGTTTTGTACTTAACAACAAACAAACCTTTTCTTATCTACCACAGGTTAAGCTAATGGATAAATAAATTATTATACTATTTTGTAAAAAGAAGTAGAGCTAATCTTTTAAACGATAGAGATAAGATAAACAAACAAAGAATAAGCTAACACCAAGACCCAAAACTGACCTAATTTAGTTACAAGCTCAGAACAAGAGGAGGTCTTGTTGAGTTAAGTTGATTTACAGATGATTTCGTATTATTTTTTTCTTCAAGACTTTTATTTAATCTTTAATTTTATTGCCAGTTGATTAACAGTGTTTAAACTTATAGATTCAATCACGGTTAGGTAAGTCGTGTTCTTTTATTGGTTGGATTTAACAATAGGTAAGCAGTCGATATTTTATTAGCAGTGGACCAGCAGTTAAAATCTTATTTAGGAACATAAGGAAACAGTTAATATCATATTTAGCAGATGACAAGGAACCCATATCTTATTCAGTATTTTTAGAAGTATACTCTGTAGACAAGAGTACATATTAGCCAAGAATATGGCATTATTTTATTCGGCAGTGAAAACGTAGTTGATATATCTTAGCAATAGACAACCAGTGGAGGGCCAGTTAATACCCTATTTCAACAATAGACAACCAGCTACAATCTTTTTGTTTTGTTTTTTTCACCGGGTAATAAGATATTTGTTTTTTCTTTTAGCTTAAGCAAGAAGTAAACATATTTCTAGCTTTAGATAAGAAGTTAGTATCTTATTAGCTGAAGATAATCAACAATCCTACTAGTTTGAAAAAAAACGATCAGTTAATACATTATTCGTCAGAGAGAAAAAAAAAAAACGGGGTGAGCATCAATAATTAAAAATCGAACGAGCCTAACACATCAGACGATATGGCATAAGGTGATATGAGGATGCTTCATATAAGCATTTGCATCTTATCCTGAGGTTGATTAAACAAATACAGTAAACTGCACACTCACATAGTGAACGTTTAGCTATACTGGGGTTCTTCATTTAGCGGTAAACAAGAAATTATTATTTTATTTAGCGATAGACAAGCAGCAAACATTTTATTTGGCATTAGAGGGGCAGTTAACATCTTGTTTAGCAGTAGAAAGCAGTTGGTACCTTTATTTTGTAGTAGACAAAAAATTAGTGCTTTTATTTAGCGGTAAACAAACAGTATGTTAGCCCTAATGTAGAAGTGAGAGACTTAGAAGAAAGGCAGCTAGTCAACAGCACCCACCGCTAACTCTTTTAACAAATACAAGTGAGATTGACCGTTACATTATAATGCCTCCACGGCTGAAAGAGTCAGCATATTCGGGAAAGGGATTCGAACTCGCGACCCACAGATTGCCTAACCACCAGGCCATGCCAGACCCCTTATTTTTAGTAGTAGACAAAAAGATAGTGTGTGTGCTTAAAAGAAGACATGATCAGATTATACGTTATTCCGCAGAATTCATGCAGTTTATATCTTTCTCTGTGGCATAAAATAATCAGTAAATATATATATATTTTTAACAAAAACAAACTGTTAATATAATCTAAGCAGTAGAAATTGTATCTAGCAACAGAGAGGCAGTTAATATATTATTCAAAAACGGCCAATGTTTGATATTAAATATCTTACTCGACTGCTTTTTAGCAATAGACAAACAGTTAATATTTAGCTGTTTTTGTCTGTCTGTTGTAATGGGCAAAGCAGTGCCCACCGCAAGATCAAATCCCAAATTTTAGCCCTCAATATAATAGCCGGGCCACCGGAGAGCAATATTTTATGTAATATTAGACAAGCGGTTAATATCTTATTCAGCTGTATATTTTGTTTCGTTTTTCGTGTCAGATGTTTTTACATAAAGCTGCAGAAAAGGCTACTTGCGCACAGCCGTCTCTAATTTACAATTGGTATACTAGAGAAAAGACAGCGAGTAAATGTACTCACCGTTAATTCAAGGGCTAATCTTGTTCGGCCGAATAATAGAATTTGACAATCACTCTTATACATCATCTGCGACCTCAAAGTGCGGGGTGTGTTTTTGTAGTAACCGGACACGAACCAAGAACACTGTGATTCACGGTCCGAACGCGCTAACTACTAGGTCGTCTCTAGAAGTATATAAGCAACTAATATTTTTATTTATAAATAGTCAAGCATTTAATCTCTTATTTTGATTTAGCAGTGTTGATGAGTAAGCATTTCTAGCATTATTCAAGAAATTAACACCATTTTAATAGTAGAAAAGCAGTTAGTATATTTAGAAGTATAGGAACATTATATATATATATATTTATCTTAGACAAGCAGCTAATATATTTTAGCAGCAGATAAGCAGTTAATACCTTTTTTTTTTCACTGGATAAGTTGCCAAAATTTTATTTAGCAGTAAATAAACACTTCATATTATTATCAGTAGACAAGCAGTTCATTTTTTACTTTGAAGAAGAAAAATGTTCTATTGTTTTTCGTAATGCAGAAGTTAACAAATTTCAGTAGACATAAACAACTAAAGTTGTATTTAGTAGTAAGTAGACAAACAGTTAATGTATTTTATCAGTAGACAGACGAATTGTTTACTTTGCATTAGACAAAAAGTTAATTTTTTAGTAGACGAGAAGGTAATATTAATATCTTATTTAGAAAAATATAAGCTGTTAATATCTTACTCCCCAAACAGTTGTTAATATCTTAATTATTAGTTAGTTAGAACAACATCCAGAATATGTTTCCTGTTTTTTTTTAATAAAACTGCAATTCATATTTCTATTGATATAAATTTATTTCACTAGCAGTTGAACAGTTCACCAAGCTCTTTTTAAAGTTCGTTTGATTTAAGTTTTCGATGCTGTTTAGCAGACTTGTTGGAAAAAAAAGAGCTTTGCATTCTTCACGAGTACTCCACTGCCGCCACGAGGCCAACTGCCATTGTAATATGTACTAAAAGACTCTATAGCTGCAGCATTGCCTGAAGAAGAACGTGACTTATGGTCATTCCATTACCAAAGAGGATGAGAAGTGACAGAATTATGAGGTGTTTTTTTTTCCCTCTCTGATCAGACCTGTTTTGATTTTGTGGCCCAGCTGTCTCGTTGAACCAACTTTTTTCGTGACTCACTCTCTTCTATTTACAGCAGCAATGGTGGAGGACTTGGCAGAGCTCCAGGTTCGTATACACGACGACAGAAACTGGTTCAAGGAAAAGAAACAGTAGCTTTGCGGTGGTTGAGAAAACCGACAGTTGGTACTTATGTAGTAGTTATGAAAGTACCGAAGTTAAGCAGTTGGATATTTGCATCTATTTATCTATCTGTAAAGTTGTCTTAATTGAAACACCCATGAAATCACCGTACTTCTTTTAAAACTCATAAACTTAATTAAGAAAGATGAGAAATTCAGTTAAAGTTATTACAGTAATTGGAGAACTAGCATTTATATGTAATAGTAGTTAGTTATTTGGAAAAGTCAATAAATACTAGATTACTAGAGCAGTTGGGAAATTATTAAATGAATCTAATAGTTATTACGCCTAATCTAAACCAAATAATTGAAACTCAATAAAAGTCAAGAAATTGAAAAGTGAAAAAGCCCACTTACTAGTAAAGAGTAGCAGTTGGTAAAGGCAGTACTGGTATTATATAATTATTTGGTCAGTTCCGGAAAATGACTGGTTGGAAAGTTATAATGTTATATAGTTTCACTAAAATTAGAATCCAAGGTAAACACTTCTCATTTGACTATATCAAATAATGGATTTATTTATTAGAGTTTTCTAGTTCATTAATCTACTACACAGAAAATGTTATAGCAGCTTTTACCAAATCGATAAACATGAATGATAACGTAAAATTGAAATTATTTTGGTTAGTTTCCTTTAACTGTTAGAACTGCTTTTACAATTATATAATGATGTTCTAAGTTATTTTACCAGTAATTATATTCTTGAATGTAGAAAATCTTATTCGAAACGTCAGTTTTACATCTCTAACTTAGCATGCATTAAGCTTACGATTAGCCTGGAGTCTGATGTGGGCGTTTCTGTTATTCACTACTTAGCTGGATCAGAACGAGAAACATAGCAATAAGTGACAACTTGAAGAGACCCGCTGAGCAAAACCAAAATGAGATAAACAATTATTATGGTTAGTGTTATTGGATAGACATTTTTAAACTAAGAAGTGTTAAATTCGATTTTTCTCAAAATATGACACCAGTTAAACTAATAGAGGACGATTGTTTGTTTGTTTTGAATTTCGTGCTAAGCTACACGAGGGCTATCTGCGCTAGCCGTCCCTAATTTAGCAGTGTAAGACTAAAGGGAAGGCAGCTAGTCATCACCGCCCACCGCCAACTCTTGGGCCACTCTGTTACCAACGAATAGTGGGATTGAACGTCACATTATAACGCTCCCACGGCTGAAAGGGCGAGCATGTTTGGTGGGACGGGGATTCGAACCCTCAGATTGCGAGTCGAGCGCCCTAACCACCAGGCCATGCCAGGCCTATAGAGGACGATTTTATCGAAACACGACAGAGAAAAGTCTCAAATAAGAATGATGCACTAATATACTCGAAACAAGACATAAAACAACAGTATTGATAGCGTATACGATGTCTGAATTGCTCTTTACTCATCACAACTAATCTATGTTCATTAATGTTTTATCGAAACACGACGGAGAAAAGCTGTAAAGAAGAATATTGAGGTTAGTATTACTGAACCACAGCAGAAAAGAAAGCTTGAAACTACAGGTAAACCATACCCTTCATGAAACAAAAAAATCACAAACATTTTCAATGACATTTGTGTTGGTTTTCAACACCTCTCATTTTAAGGCCAGTTTTTTAAAAATATTTCAACATAATCATAAAAAGTTTGAGGCTTTTTAATGCTTTGGGACATTTATCAAAATTTGTTACTGCTAGTCTAATGTCTAAATAAATAACCCAGCAAAACAGATGAAAAGAAACATATGAAGATATTCGTTTTTTAATATAGTTTGAAATATATTGAACAAGTTTTTATAATTAATTTTTTTTAGAATTCCTAATCTATAATATACATAATTTCACGAGCTTCTACTTTTGCAGCACTGGAGATTTATCATATCTAA
>NW_013668923.1:52485-62655 GCF_000517525.1 Limulus polyphemus | reverse complement strand
TATCTAAGTTGTAAACATGATTTTTATATCTAAGTTGTAAACATGATTTTTCATATCTAAGTTGTAAACATGATTTTTCATATCTAAGTTGTAAACATGATTTTTCAATAGTAATGCGAACACTCCTTTCTAGCAACTGAGTTTTATTTGAAATATTATGAATAGTTTTTTGGTTAATAAACTGTAATAATTGTATTTGAATAACAGATATTAGATTTCTTAACATATATCAAGTTTCTTGTTTCTGTGCTACAAAGATGCCTTTACAGTATATGGGCCGATATATATATATATATATTTGAGGCCAACACTCTGTAATTATGTCAATTTGATGTTGAAGAATGACATAAACTATTTCAACAAATTGTTCTTTTGGATTCCACAATAATGCAGCATTTTCTTATTTTGCACATGTCATTCGTATTTTTGTATTATTGTTACTTCTTAAATGGAGTATTTATATACTTGGGGTTTACCTCTTAATGACACTTTGTTTAAGTTTCTTTTCGTGAAGGAAATGCAGTGGAATAAGCCCTGAGATTCTGAAACATGACATATTGTTACTGTAATACACAATGAGACGGGTCGTGGGTTCGAATCCCCGTCACCAGGTGGTGTTGAGTAGCCGCTTCCTCTCAAGTCTATCATTGCTAAATTAGGGACGGCTAGCGCAGCTAGCCCTCGTGTATCTTTGCGCGAAACTCTAAATAAATCACACCAAAATGATATATAATTTTATTTATTATTTACTCTAATACATGCTATTAGGAAGTTCGTTTAACACATTTTATTTACTCTAATACATGCTATTAGGAAGTTCGTTTAACACATTTTCCAAGTTTATCCTTTATTAGAGTTACTCTCGTAAGTGTACTGTTTAACTATTAATCCTTTGCATTTCCAGTATGTTTGGGAATTGCGAAGGATTATAGTTAAACGGTACACGTCAGAAAGTAACTAATAAAGGATAAATTTGGAAAAGATGTTAAACGAACTTCCTAATGGCATGTACTAGAGTAAATAATAAATCAGAATACCGGTCGACTCAAGCCATCTAACAGTATATTGATGTTAGGCCTTGATTTCACAAACGTAGGTTTTGGTACGATAATATTGTGCTTGAACACTTTTTTCTTCTAAGAAACATGATGTTTAGCTCTTTGCATAAAATCTGCTGAAAATGCGCAGAACGTATCAAAAATGATCCTTTATTTATCCATCTATATTCTGTAATCTGTAATTCTGTAATACATGTAATTTGTATTCGAATTATAAGAATGATCTGTTGTGATTACTTGGTTAAAAACTGATCCAAGTAAGGTAACAGTACAAATCTAAACTCAAATAATTTAAAATAAGAATTACTTTAATGAACACAATTTTGTATAATAGATAGATTAAAATGATTTGATTTTATATTGCGTTGCATAATTAATTGGTTACCCTGCTATTCCCAACATTTTCGAGCTCAGAGACAGTTCCTAAGTTTACAGACGTAGAATGATTTGTTTGTTTGTTATGGATTTCGCGCAAAAGGGAAGGCAGCTAGTCATCACCACCCACCGCCAACTCTTGGGTTACTCTTTTACCAACGAATAGTGGGATTGACCGTAACATTATATCGTTCCCACGGCATGTTTGATGTGACGGGGATTCGAACCCGAGTCGAGTGCCGTAACCACCTTTTATATTCTGGAAGATAGTAACTCAATAAATAAAATCTGATAGGTGTTTCTGCGGTTTCTTTTATTTATCCTTTAAACGAGCGAATGATTACTCATAAAATAAAAACATTTATAATCTAACGATTTTCCTTTATTTTCGTTGGAAAAGTTCGCTGAATAAATACGAGCTTTTAAGATTAATATTTTCTTACAGTAATTATATTTCTTTTTTTGTTTCACGTTTTAAAAAAACAAACACTTATCACATAAGAAGAGTTATAATATCTTTCTTCTAGTGAGTTCCTTTACCTTTTCTCCTTTTAATTTCGAGAACGATCGCATAGTAATAATTTAAAAAAATGTATGATCCAATATGTTCCTTCATCGTGCTTATTTTCATTTTGTTTAATTTGTGTCCTCTGTCCTTCATGCCCCCAATGGCACAGCGGTATGTCTGCGGACTTACAACGCTAGAAACCGGGTTTCGATACCCGTGGTGGGCAGAGCACAGAGAGACCTTGTGTAGCTTTGTGCTTAAGTACAAACAAACAAACCCCCCAGTAGCACAGCGGCATGTCTGCGGACTTACAACGCCAGAATCCGGGTTTCGATACCCGTGGTGGGCAGAGCACAGAGAGACCTTGTGTAGCTTTGTGCCTAATCAAAAACAAACAAACTACCCTTTATTTTCGCTTGCTTCGCTCCAGGAAGAATGCACGGGAAGAAATATGGAACGTTTGTGAGTGTTTCTTAGTGCTAATAATATAACATAAGAAACATAGCTTCGCCAGTGCTTAACGTAATAGTTCTAAAGGATGAACTTTAACACTAAGGAAAAACATTTTAGGAGCACCGCAGTTTGCTCACCTTCGAACTATAGAGGGTGAAAACAAAAGATAAAATAAGTAAGAGGGTTTTGTTGAAAAGATACATACTTGAAAAGACTTAAAACAACAACAACAACATGTAAAGTTGACTAGTTTTCGAAACTAAAATAAAAATAGATGAGTCATGATACAATTATTACTTGTTTTACTCAGTTATTTCTAAACTTGTGTATGTTTTACACCCATTTTTAGACCATTTCGGCGCTGTTGTAGGTGTCGCTGCTGGCAGAGTGTCATGAACTATGATTAATTGTTATGTATCTAAACGTTCGTTAAACACGTTCACGTTGAGACTGACTTTGCGGCAAATCGTTAACCTAAATCTTGCTATTTTTGGACTGGAGTGAAAATCATAAACAGGTTTGTTTTTTTTATGGTTAGTTAATCATATTAATCCATCAAAAAATAATTTTCTTGTATTTAATCTTATAAAGGCCAAGAAATAAACGGGAAATTATTAATCAGAACCACAACCTAGCTACATTTTAAAACACAAACCCGGATCAGAAAAACGGTTACTGTTAGGTGATGATAAAATTGTTCTAACTTCAAACTGAAGTTTCATCTGGCGAGATTTTACACACAAAGAAATGTTCTATGTATGGCTTGTAAAACGTGCCAAGAAATTTCTGTATAAACACATTTCCTACGTATGAGATGAGAAAGTTATTAACAAACTGTGTATGGTCATGAAGAAACCAAGTACGTTTAGTTTGTTAGAAAGCACAAAGCTACGCAATGAATTTTCTGTGCTGACGCACTGCGGGTCTTGAAACCTGATTTTTAGTGTTATAATTTCTTAGACTCGCCGTGCGGCAACTGTGTACGTGAAGATACAGAAGACATGAGGCAAGTGCGTGGTATTCAAGTACATTAATATTCAACAAATAAATCTGAAGTATCCGTAAAACACAGATTCAAGCGCGTGGTATTTAGGTACATTAATATCCAACAACTAAATCTGAAGTATCTGTAAAACACAGATTCAAGTGCGTGGTATTCAAGTACATTAATATCTAACAAATAAATCTGATGTATCCGTAAAACACAGATTCAACAAGTGCGTAGTATTCAAGTACATTAATATCCAACAAATAAATCTGAAGTATCCGTAAAACACAGAATCAAATGCGTGGTATTCAAGTACATTAATATTCAACAAATAAATCTGAAGTATCCGTAAAACACAGATTCAAGTGCGTGGTATTCAAGTACATTAATATTCAACAAATAAATCTGAAGTATCCGTAAAACACAGATTCAAGTGCGTGGTATTCAAGTATATTAATATCTTTATTTGTTGGATATTAATGTACCTGAATACTACGCACTTGAATCTGTGTTTTACGGATACTTCAGATTTATTTGTTGTCTGAAGTATCCGTAAAACACAGATTCAAGTGCGTGGTATTCAAGTACATTAATATCTAACAAATAAATCTGATGTATCCGTAAAACACAGATTCAGGAAATGCTGTAATTAACTCGAACACCGGTAGAAAAAACAACAACAACACACACACACACAAGTGAACAAGTAA
This sequence comes from Limulus polyphemus, assembly GCF_000517525.1. Lineage (NCBI taxonomy): Eukaryota > Metazoa > Arthropoda > Merostomata > Xiphosura > Limulidae > Limulus > Limulus polyphemus. The sequence goes on along the minus strand of NW_013668923.1, from coordinate 58,563 downwards.
TCAAAACTTTGATTCAAAAGTATTAAACCTAATGCAATTTACCTATTAACCGACTTACAACTTTCCGCTATAACTTCAGTATAATTAACATGATATTATTATTATTATACGCTGTTTTACTAAGTAATGTTATATATTTAAGAAATAATTCGAAAACAGCATTAAATAATAAGTTTAGCTAGATATAAATTTCGATGTATTAAGATGTATTAAACTTGAACCCTTCCCTTCTTTTTATACCTAATACCTCATCCGTATTTTGCGAAACCTTTATTGAAAATGAATTTAATAGCCTGGCTAGTCTATATAGCTTACAATGGGATTTCTATGTAATAGCTAATCTATGTAATTAACTCTTAAGTACAGTTAATATATGAAGACTATTTTATTTATGCGATTCTAATTGCAGGTCGGTCTAGATGTGAATGGAACGTTTTTATTGTTCTGAGTTTTAAATTGTTGAAAATATTTTGAACATTAGCTGAGTTAGCTTTTATGGTAATATCTTGTATGTCCCAGGATCGAACCTGGTTCCTTTTATATGTAAAGCGAGCGCCCTACAATTTGACATAGAAAGAATAATCTCCTAGTAATGCCCTTAACTCAAACTACCTGGTAATAAAAAAAAAAAGTCGTCCTTAGGCTTAACCTCAGTGTGGTAGGACGACCATTAATTGGGCATCAATTTTTTCTTACAGTAATCCCATTTTTGCACTTCCCGAGTTCACACTTGGTAACTCTCGCACGTCAAGAGAACGCTTTATCATACGATCTAAAGGGTTAACTTCATAGCAATTTTAACTAGCAGTTCGAGCTACCCGGTTATCACACTATTTTAAACAGATCTGGGCACGAATCATGATTTATTGTCGTTGTTGAATTACAGTTGATTTGAACAATGTTGTTACCGCTGGTTAATTGGAATTAATATGAAATTAGGAGCCAAGCAACAAGAGGTAGAGGCAACATTTGATAAAATAATAGTAATACTAAAACTTATGTACCAACTTAATTGATATCTGCAAACCAATATTTTGTAAGAGAAAAAAAAATGTTTGTTCCCATTTTCAGAATAACCAACCCCCACGTTAATACATGTCTAGATGAATGTAAGATAATTACGCATTTGATAATAAGGTAAAATATTACTTCTGACAGACTGAAATACATTAGCGGGCTACTACATAATTCATTTTGCTTTCACTGAAACAATGATTTATCAAGAGTGTTAATAAAAAAAGGCATCATACATATTATTCACACAGTATGCGTAACAATAATAATGTATGAAATAGAAATATCTAAAATTGTTCTTGTTAACTTCTTCAACTTATCAGTTGATTAGATGAAAAATACTACTCAAGCACATAATTAAAACAGTAATGTCTAGTTAGCAGTATATCGCGGTCAAAGTATTAACGAGGATATCATCGTTCAATTATGTGGACACAAAAGTACCTTAGCATCGTCTACACATAATATAGGGCACGGCATGGCCAGGTGGTTAGGGCGCTCGACTCGCAATCTGAGGGTCGCGGGTTCGAATCCCCATCACACCAAACATGTTCGCCCTTTCAGCCATGGCGTGGGGACGTTATAATGTGACGGTCAATCCCGCTATGCGTTGGTAAAAGAGTAGCCCAAGAGCTGGCGGTAGGTAGTGATGACTAGCTGCCTTCCCTCTAGTCTTACACTGCTAAATTAGGGACGGCTAGTGCAGATAGCCCTCGTGTAGCTTTGCGCGAAATTCAAAAACAAACAAACAAATATATAATATAGACTTGTAGCTCCTCCTGATGACGAAAATATTGAATGTTACATTGCCATCTGGTGGTAAAATCGTGAAATCGTAAAATTGTTCGTATCTGGTAATATTACGGCTCACAAGACATGAATGAAGTTAAAAAGACGACCATTTTGTAGAAAGGTTAATTTAGTCTAACCTTCATTTTCAATATCTAGATAAATCACAGAAAATTCGTACAGTTACTACATATTAGTGTTATTTTTTTCCAAATTTCAACTTGATCATAATGCTAAGATTAGTTTCGATCGTTAATCTAACTAGAGAGAAATAAGAACTTCAAATACTATAAAAGTTTTTGAATACTGCATAATCCAATTAGTTTAAACCCATCACAAAATAAATTCCCAGAATTGAAAGAGAGACGCAATTCAAAATTTCTCCATTTCAAATCTTAAGTTAATATTATGAAAATACTACAATCTGATTTGCCCAAGAGAAGAGTCCGAGTAGATTAGCAGTAATTCTACAGGGTAGAGTACATGGTGGGTGAGAGCACAGATAGCCAATTGTATAGCTCTGGGTTTAACAACAACCAAATCAAGTCTAAGATAACGTCTCGTTTACTTAGCGGTTATATTGTGCATATTGTTTCTATGTTGACTTACCTGCTGTTCGTTAGAATTTTCGCGCAAACGGTTTAACCGTCCCTAATTTTAAACTGATAGAGTAGAGGGAAAGAAGCTTGTCAACAACGTCCACCTCTCACTCTTGTGCCACCCCTGTCTGACTGAACAGAGGGATTTGACCGTCATTCTTTTAACTCATCCATAATCCCGAAGTCCGCTAACCATTAGATCACGCCCACCCTATTACTTTTGGTACATCTTAGTATGATAAAACTTAGAGAACGTAGGGGCTGATGGTTGTGTAATTATTACCTAGGAACACGGTATTAATTACACAGTAACCGAAGTGTTATTCACCCTTTTTATTTCCTAAAGCTAGGAAAAGGATTACTGCTCGATTAGGCTTTATGTATTTTAGCTCTTGACATGCGCTGAAGGGAATGCACGCATGCCTAGCCTTTTCGCGGTGTTTACGTAAAAAAGATCTTGTTGGATGCGACTAAGCCTACTCGTCGTTAAGTGAACGTCATGATAGTGACCTTTCTTAAACGTTATTGAACGAGCACGAGTGCAGCCTTCAACTATAAAAGTAGCCAACACAGACGTGGCCCTGTGGACGGGGGTACCGGAAAGCTCAAGTGGGTGTGTGCGCACGTGCAATAAATTACGTTTGGTGAACCACGCATTTCTAGGGCGAGATGTTATCGAAAGTCATTAAAAATTTTCTTTTTTTTTATCATCAACACTACAGAAGGAGCTGCCCCAAAGGGACCGGGAAAGGGGAAGCTTTTTGGAGTTTTAGGGTGTTCACTGTCATGTAATGTTGATGTTAGTAGTTACCTTTGTTATTTAACTATATTTCTTTAGTTTCTGAAAGAAAAGCAGCGTTGTATGTCCATAAATCTCCCCCACCCCACAAACACCCACTTTTTTAAAATTCGAATTGCTGAGACGCCTTACCACCAGTGGTTGTTTGTTTTGCTTGATTCGGTCATTGATGAAACAAAGCCATAATAAACACCTTGACGAAATTATTTTGCGCCTACCAAAGAGGGGAAAGCTGTTACATTTCTTGTAACATGTTCTTATCCTTATTGGAACTTCGCAAAATCAAACATATGTACACATATTTTTAGGTCAGAGCATTTCAGAAATAAATTTACTTTCACGCAGAAAAGCTTAGATGCAAATCATTATATAAGGTTTCAAGTAGAATATAATTACTATCGATATGTTTATTTTTCCTTGATGGTAACATAGATAATTTACTAATGTCAGCACTAACTGAAATGTATATAATAAAATCAAAATAAATATAGGTAGACTCAAACAAAGAGAGGCCCCCAGTGGCATAGCGGTATGTCTGCGGACTTATACCGCCAGAAACCGGGTTTTGATACCCGTGGTGGGCAGAACACAGATAGCCCTTTGTGTAACTTTGGGCTTAATACAAACAACAACGAAGAGAGAATGAGAGGCGAAATTTCTCCCTTTTAATTGACGTTGCGGAATAATGATTTAAATATATGTAAATATAATGGCTCATTAATGCTCATATCTACCAAACTAAAGCATGTAAACAACGTTGTAAAGCATGAATAATGCTTTAATTTTCGCTTTACAACGTTGTTTTCGTCCTTTAGTTTGATAATGGTTTAAAGTTTAATTTTATGCTATTTGGCTCACTTCTTGTTTAGTCTTCCTATTGGTGAGCGGTAAGTCTACAGACTTACAACGCTAAAATCCGGGGCTCGATTCTCTGTAGTGGACACAGCAAATAGTCTAATGTAACTTTGCTCTCAAATAAACAAAAGTAATGTTAGAGAGGGAAGCATGTTGTTAAAATTAATTTATCATGTTTAATGTTGATTAAATAAAAGCAGTAAAGTAATTTAGGTTCAGTTTCCATTTTTGGAAGAGGGCGAACTTATGTAAAACAGTAAATTTAAAAGAGTAAATTAATACTTGTGGTCTTTTCAAGTAAAATTAAAACCGGCAGATAAGTATCAAGTCCCTAAGAAACCAACATATAACTATCTAGTCCCCAAGAAACCGACTGATCAGTATCATATCCTGCAGAAAAGTGGTTTTTATATTTTGTTGCAGAACATGTATAAATCACACAACACTAAAACATTTATTGACATTGTAAAAACAAAGGCGTGTGATGCCTTTTCAAGATGGTCATATTTTCTATATTCTTAGTAACTCAACTCGGACCCCTTCATGCAACAATTACTGAGATTATTCTGACCAACACCATAACTTTGTTGGAAACTATATTCAATATCAAGCTCTTCTAGAACGTTTTGTTTTAACATTAAATAACGTTGCTTGAAAACCCGTGAATCTCCTCCTATAAGTGTGAAGTTCTTTATATCACTTGTGAATTCCTAAGGAACAGCTTCTTACGTTTAATGTTGCTGTTGCTTTCTAGTACAAAGCTACACAATGGGCTATCAGAAGGGACTCTAACCACGGATTTTAGCATTGTAAGTCCATAAATTTACCGCTGACCCGCCAGGGGTCTTTACATATAACGTATATTAAACTACTATATTATTCATTTCTTTGCAAAATACATTATCCATCTGAATTTGGGCTACGCCCAACTTAATGGGTTGACGTGTTGGGCTACGGATTGTTTGGGACAAAGGTTCGAGGCGTGATGCTAGCGTGGCAATTTAACCAATTAGCGCATAAGCGATCGTTCAGTTTGAAGATTTCAATCCTTCTGAATCTTCTCCTGTGTAGTCGAGGGAAAATATAAAACGTCTACGAAAAGTCAGCCCCTTCTTCGAAACGTTGACTGGACTCTGCCATCTTTCTTAAATTGTTTTTATTTTATATAATCGCTTCCCTCTTTTCGAAGTCGAAAGTCTTTATATATTTGAAAATCTTTCAATCACAGCAAACCGTCTTGTCTGTATAAATAACATTAATGTTGAATTGGCCATTCACCTGTCTCTGATTCCCTGGGTGTGATGGATTGCATTAATTTTCTACCATTTTCTTATATTACCATACCATTTGCTGCAATAAAACAACATTCAAGGACCTGGATGAAGAAATGAGCTTTAAAACTCCGAAATGATAAGGTAATAATAGGCAAGTACAAAAACAAAACAGAAATTAAAGCACATAATCAAATGAATAAAAAAAGGAAATCGCATATAAGAATTGTGAATATTTTAGAAAAACTAATCTTGACTTTAAATTTAATTAAACCTATCATGATAAAATAGAAATAAAAAAAATACTTTTGAGCTACCCAATTTATTAAAAAGATAATTTCTTTTAGAGTAGATATATCTAGGCCTAGCATAGCCAGGTGGTTAGGGAGTTCGACTTGCAATCTGCGGGTCGTGGGTTTGAATTACTTTCCCACCAAACATGCTTATTCTTTCAGCCATGGGAGCTTCATAATGTGACGGTCAATCCCACTATTAACTGGGAAAAGAGTAGTTCAAGAGTTGGCGATGGGTGATGATGATTAGCTGCCTTCCATCTAGTCTTTCACCGCTAAATTAAGGAGCTGGCACAAATAGTTCTCGTGTAACTTTGCGCGAAATTCAAACCAAACCAATAAGATTTATCTAAAACTTACCGTATTTTTCGGAGTATAAGACGAACCCTTATTTGGAAGACAAAGTTTTAGGGGGAAAAAAAACTACAGTTGCATTTGAAAGATTTTTATTGAACAAA
>NW_013668923.1:40882-51912 GCF_000517525.1 Limulus polyphemus | reverse complement strand
TCTTTGAATAACCGGCTATTTCTGGTACTACACGATCTTCCAGCGGTGCTAAATATGCTTGTGGTACGAAAAGTTAAATGTAGTTCCTAATGGGTTTAACATAGAGGAATAAAAAACAACAACAATTTCAAATTATTAATTTAAAAACAACTGTTTTATGACTATGGCTTTAAAAGATTAACAAAAAAGTCTTACAAACGCTATAGTTGAATACTAAATTACACATAAGTTAGAACTTTACAAAATGTACTACACCTACACATCACTCACTTGCAATAACTGTAATCAGACGTTAAAATAATTTACAACTTTTCACCAGGATTCGCAGAGTATTCAACGTTTTTGTAGACATAAGCATATGTTTAGTTTTATCTCACTCATAACATACATCACATTTTAGACTTTGCTGTGCTACATTAAAGCCTTAGAAAAGTAAAATACGGTGTTTTCTTTCAAAACACAATCTGTTTCATTTTATCGCGACAGTTCTACACTTGTTTGAATAGTGTCATTGATGAACAATTATCTTATTAATTTCTCGAAGTATTAGGAGTTTCTTTAAAACGAGTGAAGTTTTATACTTACTCATCTGGTAGTCAGACTGTTATTGAATTAAGCTATGGTTATTTGTATAGGTATTTCTAGTCATGTTTGAGCCAAAAAAACAACTAACGGTTTTAAGGATATAAAAACTGATAATAAGCCTAATCGCGCATCTGAGGTAATAGGTTTTTTGCTATTTGGAATGTAGAATGGATAATACTTGTTGAAATCGGCGATGATTAATGAAAACGAGTTTAAACTGAAGATTATCTTAGCTACTAAAATATTAACAAGGCGTCTTTGTCTAGTGAAGCTTTATGTATAGATATATATATGATTAAATTATGATATTCTAAGAACTTCTATCTGTATTAGGAGCATCTTCGTCTTTCCATTTGCCTACATCGGAGTTTTCTGAAATTAAATCGTGTTCTAAAAGGAGTCTCTGTTTTAAATAATTATAAGTAGGCTATAAGGAAGAAGAAAACACTACTAAACATGTGGGCATAGTCTAGAAATACAAGATCACGTCACGAACAAGTTCAAGGTGCCTAACATTTCAGTCACCGAATTAGTCACACTGTTGTGTAGAGTGTATAGACTATCGCTGAGTCACAAAAAGCTCATCTTTACTCAATTTCCAAAATACTTTGTTTGGTTTTGACGTACAGTCCTGTACTCTCCACAATAATCTAAAATGACTTAGGTGTTTAAATAAAATGTGTAATACCGTCACAATAAATTATCCGTTATTATTCTATGGACTAACTGGTTACTTATTAATTTGTGAATTTCTTTTCCGCATCAAAACGTTAATCTTAGTGAAGAAAATGTAACTTAGAGGCCTAACCTATTCTTTGATTCGCTACTTCCGCTACAGCAGACTGGTTTCACTGAATTCACAGCTCATCAGTGCTGATTGAAAGAGCGAAACAAGTAAACAATGTAAGCAATTGGTTTGGATTTTTGCATGTGATATACCGTCACAATTAATTATCCATTAATATTCAACCAAAGACTTGCTGTGTGAATATAGAGGATGAGGGCAATATTTCCGAAGAAAAATGACTTTACAAATAAGCTCATAAATCCTACAACCCAATAGGGCATTTCTACAGGCAATAAGGATCATACCCCTTTAGAACAATACTGTGGTGTTAATAGCAAATCAAAATATTTACACTAGAATGTGTGAGGTTACACTTTGTTCTGCTTGCAGTAAGATTATTGATTAATATAATGTTGTCATGTGATTACTATAATTCAAGAATGAATACATGAAATATTTTATGGTGTTTTTATGATCAACATTAGTGTTTATATTTTGGTAGAAATAAAATATCTTAATCTTTATATTACCAGTCAAGAAGTTGTCAAAATCTTGGAAAAGTGTTACACATAAAATAGTAAGTTAATATGTGGTTTTCTCCCCAAGTCCTTATATTTAGTGTTCACAGAAACAGTATTTAACCTGTTTAGTTGGAAAAACAAATATACCATTGTTTGCCATCCACTCAACCTTCAACCATTACAGAGTATATTAACTTTGGCTTCAGTCATGTTTATGTTGCATGGAGAATGTAATTCAAAATACATGTTTTCCAGTTCAAATTTTGTGGTTATGTAGTACCTTGGTCTGTATACTGCCGGATTTATTCATTGACTATAGAATCACAAAATGTGTCTGTTATCCCTTCTGTATCGCACTTTTTTAGCATGTAGAACGTTGCAATGAATAAATCTTGCAGTATACAGACCAAGGTACTACATACACAAAATGTGTCTGTCATCCCTTCTGTATCGCACTTTTTAGCCTGTACAACGTTGACATTAGTCTGCGTACTGTAGAATTATTCATTGCAACGTTCTACAGGCTAAAAAAGTGCGACACAGAAGGGATGACAGACACATTTTGTGGTTATATTGTACATTAGTCTGCGTACTGTAGAATTATTCATTGCAACGTTCTACAGGCTAAAAAAGTGCGACACAGAAGGGATGACAGACACATTTTGTGGTTATATTGTACATTAGTCTGCGTACTGTAGAATAATTCATTGCAACGTTCTACAGGCTAAAAAAGTGCGACACAGAAGGGATGACAAACATATATTGTGGTTATATAGTACATTAGTCTGCGTACTGTAGAATTATTCATTGCAACGTTCTACAGGCTAAAAAAGTGCGATGATAATTATTTTCTAGAATCACCGTTGAACATGAATTCATTTACGTTAGGGTGGTTTTCCTGCGAGGCTTAAAGAGAACAGACTACTTCAATACATTCAATTGAACTTTCATCAACTTATGTAGTCATGTGGAATTATTTGTGAAACTTTCATCAACCAATTGAATCGTGTGAATACAAAAGTAGTTAAATTTTCATAGACAGCTTTGTTCGTGCGGAAAGTCACTTCTATGTGATTCAACTTTGGAATTGGTTCTATACTCCACGATGCAGATTAGAGAAGTCAGAAACTGAAACTATTTACAGTAAAATATATTTTACTGAGAGACTTTTACGGCGGAGGATAATGACACAAGATTAAACGTCTTAAAAGGGGTGGGGAGGTATATGGGAATATGAATCGGAAAATACCACCGAAACGTCTTGAATCGCTTATAATTAGCGAGAAGAAATAAGTCTCTATTGTGTTTGCTACCTCCCAAGTACTAATAGAGCTTTCAAGAGCTATTCATGCAGCTGGAAAACGACGCAACCTCAGCCCAAAAGAACAAATTAAGGCTTTGTTCCTTCAGAAACAAGTTTCTAATATTCTTCCAACAAGTTGAAGTATTCTAATTAAATTCTTGGTACGTTTTCTAAAAAAAGTTAAAAAAAAAACCCAAAACAACACATGTATGGTTTCATATGATAACCAGTGATTAACATTCTTAACGATACGTATTACAGCATACAATAGTTCCAATCGAAACAAGCACTTCAGTACAATGAAGTTACTCATAAGAGGCTGTGTTGAGTTTTTCAAGCATGACGAACATTTTACCTACAGACATAGCTTCATCTCTTTTTATATATATATTTCATCAGCTCCCGACAGTGCTTGATTTTTCTCATCCTACAAATTTAATATGAATCATAACGTGAAAATATTACTTCAAACTGTCAACCAAAGTTAACAAAAATAGCTCAGTACACACCGTGACAGACACTCAACTTGAAAAAAAAAGAAAAAAAGAACGAAATTTGATCCCTAACTTAAAGTTTTAGTTCTCATGTCAACCTAATTTTTCCGGCTGAAAAATTTGGTTAATTATATGTACTGCCAAGAATGGTTTCAGAGGAAACTCTGTGAAATCTGTCAGATTAAGTGTCATTTTTTCACATTACAGATGCCGTAGTGAGAAAAAAAAGGATGCAGCATGTGGATTCAGGTAATTACGAAGTAGTACGTGTTTTGTAAGACCTATATTTACTACAGATGCTGTGATTAGTTTCAGTGTTTGCTGCCAGGAGAGAAGTGTGATAGCAGGCTACATTATGAAGAGTAGGTTAAACTTGAACGATAAATTAATAGTGACAGTATAATAATGGGTAGTGCTCGTGAGCTAGAAATATACTTGCAAGAAGAAAATGGTAATAGTGAAAATATTTTTGAAGTTACAGTTTCAAAAAGTGTTTATCATTTTCTTTTTATATTATTGTTTTAGACGTTATCAAGAACACGAGACTGATATATATATATAGTCAATTGGTTAGCGCTCATTTCTTTTAAAAAGAAACACAAGACTGATTCATATAGCAAATTAATTAGTATACATCTCTTTCAAGAAGAAAACAAGACTTTTTGTTTGTTTAAATTAAGCGCAAAGCCACACAATGGGCTATCTGTGCTCTGCCCACCACGGGTATCGAAACCCGGTTTAAAATGTTGTAAGTCCGCAGACATGCTGCTGTGCCAGTTTGTGCGAGTGGAAAAATATTTACAAAAAATAAAAGCGTAGAAACTGGTGCGCCAAGAAAAGGAAACAAGGTAGGGATGGGCATGGTGTAATAAAACTTCCTCTGTTAAACCTCACAAGGGAGCGTGTCCAACGTCCTTTCCGTGCCTACTTCATTTATCTTTCTATCTTGTATACAATAAGTCAGATAGACTAAACTTACCAAACTTAGTTATGCTTATCCTACAATGACTAGAGGTTTCTGCTAATCGAATTATTGGAGACAATACATGTGTTGTAAAGTCTGTTTATACGACACCAGAAGAATCAGATATTCGTGTGGACCCATAACTTGTATATTGTTTTTTTTCTTTACAACTTGTTCCTCCTTTTGCACTTGCATGAGAAGGCAACAGGATTTCGTACATTAGCTACATGGGTGGATTAAAATTCAAAGATAAAAAAATCCTAAGAGGTTTCTGTGTATCGACGTCATGGATTCGTTTCTGTCTATACAAAAATAGAAGAATCATAGACACACTTTTGTATGTACGCATAAGTTGTATAATATCATGAACACAGAAAAATGAAGTAGGCATGGACTGAATGTTGGACACGCCCCCTTGTGGGGTTGTACAGAGGAAGTTGTATTACACCATGCCCATTCCTACCTTGTTTCCTCACTTTCTGGTGCACCTATTCCTACACTTTCAACTGTTTTTAAATATTTTTCCAATTATTCATGCACTTTTTTTTTCATACAAGGTGACATATTCTTATGCATCATTCATTCATTTGTATTGATATCCTGTATGTATATCACCAGGATGGGTTTGTACCATAATATTATGGTATGTGCAAATACTGGTGTATGTATGTGTGTGTGTGTACACATTGTGAGTGTGCATGTGTGTTGTACATGTGATGGCACACACTCTATAGTGTGCAATGTAATTTGGGTGATTAGAGTGAGTTGTGTGCATAAACTAAGGGTTGATAAATTAGTTAACTAATTAACTACTTCATCTAGGTTAGCACGTGGTCCCTGCTCTATTTGTTGCGTTTATAACAAGGCAAGTCTGTTTGTTAGACAGCTAGAAGCGTTCAACAATGTCTGTCAGATTAAGAAAATGGCGATTTGTGAATTTTTTGTTTCTGCTCTGTTGACTTTCTCAAATGGTTCTATGACTTGTAATTTTGTATGTGGTTTGTTTATTACTTAAAGGTGTCTCTCGAATATTACGAAGATTTATTATTTGGTTGTTGACGGTGCATACGAGTAAATGTTTTGTGTATCCGCCCCATTCTTATTATAATTACTACCGTACTTATGACGCATCAGAACCGTGTCGAACATTGAAACCTTATAGAGAAAAGAAACGAAGGCTTCATCGTTGAACCGTTTTATTTGTTTTTTTATATCCAAAACGGACATTGTGTGCCGTTATTCTTATTATGGACCAAGATCAATGTTAAAAACGGACATTGTGTGCCGTTATTCTTATTATGGACCAAAATCAATGTTAAAAACGGACATTGTGTGCCGTTATTCTTATTATGGACCAAGATCAATGTTAAAACGGACATTGTGTGCCGTTATTCTTACTATGGACTAAAATCAATGTTAAAAATGGATATTGTGTGCCGTTATTTTTACTATGGACCAGAAACAATATTAAAAACGGTCACTGTGTGCCAGTATTCTTACTATGGACCAGAAACAATATTAAAAACAGACATTGTGTGCCGGTATTCTTACTATCGACCAGAAACAATCATAAAACGAATATTGTGTGCTGGTATTCTTAATATGGACCAGAAACAATATTAAAAACGGTTATTGTGTGCCGGTATTCTTACTATGGACCAGAAACAATATTAAACGTATATTGTGTGCCGGTATTATTACTATGGACGAAAACAATGTTAAAAACGGATATTGTGTGCTGGTATTCTTACTATGGACCAGAAACAATATTAAAAACGGTATTGTGTGCCGGTATTCTTACTGTGGACCAGAAACAATATTAAAAACGGATATTGTGTGCGGTATTCTTACTATTATGGACCAGACACAATAATAAAAACGGATATTGTGTGCCGGTATTCTTACTACTATGGACCAGTAACATAGCGTGAGCAGGTTACTGAATCTCCTACCCATGTAGTGAGCTCTAATGACTAATCTGCCCTTGAATGCTGCTAGATTAACGACTACCTTGCCCACATCATCACATTCCTACTGCAAAGACCTGGGCTTAGGTGGATGGGCTGTTGCCAGGCGGATTACATTATAACTCCAGACCCCACCCCTTACATCTATACCTCGTTTACTGGTCTCGTCTTACTACGTCCTGTCTCCTCCATCCCTTTTATGAGTTCGTCTCTATTTCCGGTTAACCCGTTAATGACTCACACACACATTGATAGAAACTACCATCAAGCGGTTGGACATCTTATTGAAACAAAAACCAGAAGACACTTTTAACGTTATCTTTCAAAAGAACCACGAAAGAATACAAATTTTAGCCTACATTACGTAATCATACGAAATATTTCAAAATCATTCATTCAATTACAAAAGTAAACATGTTTATGAATAAGTTTAAAAATCCTACATCTAGGCTTCCAAAAGCTTCTTTACAGTTAGTTGCATCAACAGTACTGGTTAAAATATTTAATATATATATTATACACATTTTTCATTGTTACAATGTATAACTATGAGGATTACTTTATTATACGGATTTAACTGTAACCTAAATTTCCTAAGAGGTATTATTGGGATTATAGCTGAAAATACTGAAAATAGTGTTGGCATCCAATTGACAAATCAGTGCGCTCTAATCGTTGTTAATATTTTGTTTTATGACATTGCTTGAATACTCCTACGACATATCAGATTAGGTACACTATTTACTAGCTTAATTTTGAGCTCTGATATTTATAGGTAGAAAGTATTGATAATTATTAACTCCAACATTTAATAACTTGTTCTCAGTTTCATGAGCGATTTTGCTGTCAGGTTTGTTTGTTTTTGAATTTCGCGCAAAGCTACACGAGGGCTATCTGCGCTAGCCGTCCTTAATTTAGCAGTGAAAGACTAGAGGGAATGCAGCTAGTCATCACCACCCACCTCGAACTCTTGGGCTACTCTTCTACCAACGAATAGTGGGATTGACCTTCACATTATAACGCCCCTACGGCTGAAAGGGAGAGCATATTTGGTGGGACGGGGATTCGAACCCGCGACCCTCAGATTGCGAGTCGAGCGCCTTATCCACCTGGCCATGCCGGGCCTTTGCTATCTAAACAACCACTGATACAGTAGTTAGTGTTTGATGAAAGGTCATTGTTTCCAAGCGATATCGGCCCGGCTTGGCCAGGTGGTTAGGGCGCTCGACTCGCAATCTGCGGGTCGCAGGTTCAAATCCACGTCCCACCAAACATGCTCGCCCTTTCAGCCGTGTGTGCGTTATAATGTGACGGTCAATCCCACTATTCTTTGGTAAAATAGTAGCCCAAGAGTTGGCGGTGGGTGACTAGCTGCCTTCCCTTTAGTATAACTGCTAAATTAGGGACGGCTATCGCGGATAGCCCTCTTGTAGCTTTGCGCGAAATTCAAAAACAAACAAACAGTTTCATAAGTTCGATCTTCTCATGCTAGCATCTTTATCATAAAAATAGCTGTCTCTTCTCTTTTTTGTAATCTTTATCATATTATCTATGTGCTCAAACATCGTATTCTAAATGTAACGTTATCACAAACGTTTCCAGAAAACTCTTAAGATAAGAACATGGTTTCTAGTCACAAAATTAGAAGTATTAAAACCAGAATAAAAAATTCGTTTCGTCGGACTGCAATATTTTTAAATCTTTATGTAAATCTTAGTTTGTGAGTTAAAAAACCTTGTGAAGAATTATGTAGAACTATAATTAGAATGATTGCTTATTGGAACATATACCTTTACATAAATAATGTTAACAGTAAGAAGTTTTCTACTTGTGTATAGTCTTGAAATATTTCACGTTTTATGCAAAGCTTATTTCATCGTTTGGAATGACGAACAATCACGACTTATTTTAGGTTTGTCTTAAACTTTGAATGTTTTTTTCTGAGATTTCAACACAAGGCTATTGCCTAAATTTCACTGCTGAAAACATGTGATAACTTTTTCCTTATTTCTCAATTATAAACAATTTAAGTAAGTAAATATAAATTCTGTTGATATAATAGAGATTGTTTTATCTCATTTTTAAACATTAATTGGATATAATTATTTTGTAATAACATTAAAAGGCAAGGGGAAAGATAAGTTATTTAATGGTTTTTTAAAAGCAACGTTGGACGTGTAGAACCGAACGTTAAGTGGAATGAATACGTTGAAAGACGACCACGTTAACACGTCTTGTCAGTCCTGATATTTAAACACCCTTAATTATTCCACGTGGCCAACAGAAATCTAAAATTACTCCACAAGCGATATTTAAACTCATTAACTTTCTTATTCCTCATCGTTCGAATGTTGTAAATGTAATAAAATATGGCATAACCTGACGTCACCTGTCACCATGTCACTCACCCTGAAATATTGCTGCGTTTCCTTGAAAAGTTAGTACAATTAATACACAGTACAATTTCCGAACATGGAACGATACCCGCTCAATCTCGACTCTCAGTAGTGTGCTTTGTTTCATTGTTTCTTTGTCAGTTGGTAAAACACACGTGCATGTTATTAACGGAAGAGAATATAATAAGAAAGGAGGAACAGACGATATCAGACCCACAACTTGGCCCACTTCACAGTTATGGTATACATCACTGATATGCTGAAGTACAAGTCCTGATTCACTAAACTGGCACAAATTGGAAAGTTAAACAAAACTTAAGAGGAACAGATAGTGGTCGTTCTCAATTATCGTTATTATTTTTTTAACAGAATAAACCAGATGGAGGAAGAAATCACTTCTAAACAATGAATGATAAAAGCTATATGTAACAGATGAAGTAAATGTTAACATTATATATTTATCCATATTAGCTATTTTATTTATTATTTATTTCATATAAAAACGTACTGACCTCTACTGCACATAACGTTACACAACTTTGGAAGATTTGCTCACAACTAAATAGTCATCGAATAACGATGACAGTTTGCATACTCAAACGATAAAGATAAGCCTACTTTTATATCGAGAAAGCAGAACACGGATAAAATCTAGTTGTTTTTGTTCTCAAAGATAAAACAAAATATTCTAAACTGAAACCCCCCTTTTTTTTTCTGTCGTTTCTCACTTGGGATGTATTTGATCTAATTCTATTAAACGTAGGTAAAATATAACGCGTCTTTAAACTTTTGTTTATTGTACAAAGAATGGAAACACTCTCGTTCCCAGAATATGATCACGTGCTGAATGACGTATCAAAGGTAGCCTTGTGCCACTTTCGACGACTAGCAGAGTTTTCTGAGGAAATCGTTGATTTCGTATTGGAGTAAACATCGTCAGTTAGTCCAGCTAATTCTCGAAATTAGATAATCGTTCGAAAAATAAGCAGTAAACAAATACAATAAATGTTACTTTTAATGACGTAATAAATTGTGTCCACCCACAGACTTTAGTGTAAGTTGGTTACTAAACTTCTAACAGAGCGATATAGGTCAAACACCAGCCTCATAACCTTGAAAGCACGTGATCACTGAATTTTCAGGCTTAAATCAGAGAATCACTAAGGGGTTCGTGCCCCTAGAACAGGACAAGATCCGTCAGCAAGAGTGAAGGCCTTGTCTGAAACCTGAAGTACAAAAATCACAGTTCACCACGACAAACAATTCTCAAACCTTTTCAAGCTCACTTTGTAATGTCTAGGTGGTGTTTTTCAGTAAAAGAAATCTCCCAGGGGTTCAACGACACGGCCCCTTCTTTCGCCATTTTTTACTGGTTGATTTGTTTGTCCAGTCAAATAAAACAATTAAAAACGTCAAGACACCCTCTTGAGATACCGTATTTCGTGTTAACTTTGACATCTAACAACTAGCTAGCTAGTCGAGTCGCCAAGATTTTTAACAGTTTTCGGGAGTTACTATAACAGTTTGCAGTCACGCCCCAGAGCGTTTTCATTTCCCCACGCATCTCACTTTTAGATGAACCAACGCTGATAAACCCCGGAAAGGCAAAATCAAAAACATGCACACACACATATATATATATTAGTAAATACATTTGAATGTTTTAAGTCAACAAGGTTGCCGCGAATTTTCGTTGATTTTTTACATGACTGATTATTACTTTTTGTCGTTGTCAGAAACTTGAAAATAAGTCTGGTGTAATAATTTTGAAAGGAATCATGGTTTACGTTTCTCATCAGGCAATTCCAGTCAGTTATCAGCCTAATTTAATTATTTTTAGAAATTATTCTTTCACGCACACACACACATGTGCTTAAATAAAGCTTCACGTCAAACATTCGAATTTCCAAAAGTTTTAACTCCTAAAAACGTGAGGGGAGGAATTTACTCTACTAACGTTTGTTTTAAATGATAAATTTACATAAAGAGGTTTGTTTGTTTTGAATTTCGCGC
>NW_013668923.1:29849-39882 GCF_000517525.1 Limulus polyphemus | reverse complement strand
ACCTGGCCATGCCGGGCACATAAAGAGGTACCGCGCACAACAGTCCCTAATTTTGAACTGATAGAGTAGGGGGAAAGCAGCTAGAAAACAGCACCGACCAGCAATTCTTGGATTACCTTTGTCTGATCGAACTGTGTGATTTGACAGTCACTGTTATACGCAAACACAACCCCAAAATGCGTAGCGCGTTTTTTTCAGCAACGAAAAGCGAATTACTAACCTTTAGATTTACACTTTGGCCACGCTAACCACTAGGCTATGCTCGGCCTCTCGCAATTAGTTTCGTATGTTATAATTCTCCCCGATACTTTTTGTTATTTTAAACCCCAAATAAATAAAAAAAGTAAAACGCAGAAAATATGTAAAATAAATAATGCATTTTAAAATAGAAGTAGACGTAAAACCACACATCTACTAAATCACTTGAGAGTTTGTTTGGTTGTAATTAAGCACAAAGCTACACAATGGGCTATCTGCATTTCCCGGTTTCTAGCGTTGTAAGTCCGCAGACATACCACTGGGTGCATCACCTGAGAGAATACTACTCAATACACGAGACACATAGCTCAACTTTTGTGAATTTAAATGCAGATTCCGTATACAATATGAATATAATTTAGGTGTTATTGAAAGATACAGAAAGTCTCGTTTGAACTAAAATATGAAACATAGTTCCACAACTTTAAAATAACTTTTAAGTAACAACATTTTAACTAAGGTGAAACATTGCAACATGGACGTTACATAAAATTGAAGAAACCATGTTTTGAACTGAGATGAAATATAACAACAGAAATCACCCCATGAAGTACTTGCGCCAAGATTGTGGTGTGGATTAGTGTCCTATACGATCACTTTGGTCTAATTATTAGATATTTGTTTTTTTTATTTAGTACTAATTGCTTATCATTTTTTATCTCATCTTTCGGGTGTTCACCTGCTAACGTCCTTAGGGAAGTCCTGGCTATATTTATCAGAAAGGTTGGTATGGTATCCACTCGTCCGGGTTTTTTCCAATTTAAAACATTTCGAAGATAATGTCCTCAAAACAGCAGCTCTATGACCCAAAGTTTGGCTGAGATATGATGAGGATGTATTAGAAATATGGTCCACACTGTACAGAAAATACTCCAGAATGCATAAATCACCTTAACAGATAAGATTTAGCGATAGAATCAACGATAAAGATAGACGTGATGTTTACCAAGATACATAACTCAGGAGTTTACAGAAAACTCATGGATACAGTAAATGGCTTTGCTATATATTAACCTCACCCTCCTCTCCCACAGACTGAATAATCTCTAGAATGAAGAAGATTCATAATACAGAAAACATTAAGAAGAAAGAAAAAAACATCACTACAGCTTTCCTTGACAATAGATACCTAGAACAATTGACAGAGTAGAAGGACAGAAAGGATATTACAGATATACAGCCATTTTATCTTTCAGAGTTCTTTCTAAAACCATACAGAGGATATGTAAATAGCATAACGCCAGAACAGCATTCAAAAACCACAACACCATACGATCCCAGTAACAAACCCGAACAAAAACACCAGTTACAACTTCCTCGTGAATATAGAGAAACACAAAAGACTAGCAGAAGTCAGAATTCAGAAATAACTGCAATAACCCATGATGCCAGAGAAGACCGTAAGATAAATTGGAATGATACTAAAATAACATGATATGATATGATAGAAGAAAGAATCCTTCTACATCTACCTAACTGATAACACAGTCAACCTATCATAGAAGTGAACAAACCCTGGAAATACCCGTTTTGAAAACATTTCAATAGTTAGTTGATTTAAGGCTTAATGGAAGAAACCCACGAAGAAGTTTACAATACACCACGCAACCTTTCTAACAAGAAGAACCAGGATAAAATTCCGGCTTTTTTCACCATAAACAGTCCTTCTCGATATGATTCTGAAGATGGCGGAAGATTAACAGCCAATATGTAGGATATAAACTAATTATTATATAGTGAAACATAGTAAATAGTTAATAATTAGACTTCATTGATCATGTAGACTATTAACCATGACAACGATAGATTACTCCGTGTTGTGATATTTGACCTCGGTTTCTATTAACCATGACAACGACAGATTACTCCGTGTTGTGCTGTTTGTCCTCGGTTTCTATTACCCACGCATGAATTGAATATCAGAGATCTTGAGTTACGTTTATCTAATATCAAAACAGCGGTTCTTTACTATCTTTGTTGTTATAAGACTGAGCCAAGGTAAACGACCTATCTTTACCCTAACTACACTTGAAAAAGAAAACATCTTAACACAGACCTTTCATTAAGTTTGAGCTAATCACGCTAGAACTAAGATGAAGTAATGCAAGATAGATATTTATTTATATTTGTAGTAACCACATTGAAAATAAGTGAAAAATCCAAACATAGACCTGGCAGAAAGTTACTTCCAGAGATTCCCAAAATTAGAAACCATGCCTTATGTTCATTTCATTCCGACTCGAACTAAAACGAAACATCGTAACAGTTTTTGTCTTTCCTGAAAATACGCATTTCATTTCAGTGGATGTAAACGAAAGGCAGATGTACATATACACTAATAGAGATTTTGTACGACAACATATTAAAAGCTTATCAAAGGTTTTTCCAAAGGTCTAATGTTAGGTGGTAGAATAACATTATAAGTTTATTTATTGATAATATTAAGCACATTAAAATTTAGTCGTAACTAAACTAAAGTTAAAAAAAACGTACACAAGTCACAGTGTTAATTTATCGCTTTATTGAATATAGGCCGTACTTAGGCTTAACTAATGTTAGGCCTAAGATAAGTGAACTTAGATTTCGGTGTCTGCGATGAGAATTATTTTATATTATTCTAGAATTCTAGTATTTGAAGAAGTAATTTTGCAATAAAGATACTAGCTTGGCCGTAAATGTTTTGTGGATCTCTGCTAATGCAATATATTTTTAGTAGCCTCGTTCATATTAAGTCATAGCATTGAAACATTTAGCTTAGTTTAAGGCTTATAGTAAATACACTGATTTCTTTGTTTGTTTTTGGATATTCACCCAAAGCTACTAAGGGTTAATTGCGCTAGTTGTCACATTAAAGCGACCCATGACCCCAAAGTTTTGAGCACGATTTTATTTTTCTGGCGATAGCGGGACGAGAATGATGGACCAGCAGATCCACAGTTTGGAAAGCTAACCATTAGGCCTCTCTCTAAAAGAGAGAGAAAGAGATTTTAAACTAAGTTTGTAGTAATTTCTTCAACTAAAGTAAAACATCGTCAAATAGATCTTACGGTTAACTAGTAGTAACAGCTTTTGAGATAACATGAAATTTCCTAACTTATACCTTATACTGAGTTTGTAATATTCCAACATAAGACTTTACACTAAGTTGTAGTTACCACGTTTGGACTGTAACTTACGGTAATGTTGTAATAACCAAGTTTGTGTTAAAGCGAAACGCCGTAACTCTAACCTCACGCTGAGACCAATGGTGCTCATAGGCATTGCAGATTAATATCCGAGTTGATAGTTTTGTTCTGTATATAACAGGCACATAACACAACTGAGAGATAGATAACTAAATGAAGAAAAATACACATAACAGAATCATTTTATTTAAGAATTGTACAAATTGTTTTGATACAACGTTAATTGGTTTATTTGTGATCTTCTTTTCACCCGTAACCATGATTAACAAAAAGGCAACGAACATAGAAAAACAATTTCCAAAAAATTTCGACATAGTTTTACTGACTCTGATATTCAATGCGAAGTAAACATTTATTGAAATCAATCGATGTCAGTTTTACTCCCCAGTGGCACAGCGGTATGTCTGCGGACTTACAACACCAGAAATCGGGCTTCGATTCATCTTGTAGGCAGAGCACAGATAGCCCTTTGTGTAACTTTGTGTTTACTTATAAAACAAATCAATTATACTTTTATAGCTTCTACATCTCGTTCTCTAAATGGAGCCCCCCAGTGGCACAGCGGTATGTCTGCGGACTTACAACTCTAGAATCCGGGTTTCGATACCCGTGGTGGGCAGAGCACAGATAGCCCTTGTGTAGCTTTGCTAAAATCAGGGTGATGAACTTTGGAATTATAATTAAATCTTATGAAGCTTAATAACAGCACAATCAAAACATATTTGGAATCTGGATCACGAACTATAAAACCATGATACGGGTCTATTTTAATGAATCTTAGAAACTACATAGATAACTCCCATTTTAAAGCTAGATCAATAACAAAATGTTTTAAAGAATAAACATGATAAGTATATAAACTGTGTAATCAATTCCTGTTTTGAATATGGATAAACAAAATGTGGAGATTCCATTAATAAACATTCTGAACCTTTAACAGCTGTATTTTCATCTCTGAGTATTCCATTTAGAGTTTGTTTGTTTGTTTTTAATTATGCAACTAAACTTTAGCAACACTGATCGAATTGTGATATAGTTTTGCAGTTCGTGATCCATATTAAAGTTAAGCTAGATGTTGGAACGACAGTCCGTATTTGACGCAAAATCCCTTTGATGTCTTTCGCTATTATCTTGACCCTAATTGATCAAAACATTTTATTTTTGTTCTCAGCCAAATTCTCATCTGGAAATCACATGAAAGGAAAATACGACATGAAGTATTAAGTTACTCAGAAGCTAGCGTGACGATATTTTTATAAAAATGGAGGCTAAAGGTCTGTGAATCATCCGTATACTTAAGTGTTATATACAAGTTTTTTTGTTCAGTGAATCGATAATCTACACCCAGAATGCACACTCGTATGACACAATATTTTTAATATTTGTACATCTGAAGTCGTTACAGAAATTTCGCCAACGCCATCTAGTAGGCTATAAGATTAAAATGTGCTGTTTATACATCGCGAATCATGATGCAAATATAAGTTTTTACACCTTCAACCATATTATTTACACTATTACTTACATACGAGAATATTTTTTAGACGTCGTTCATTGATTTTTTACAAACTTCTGAAAAGAAGTTTTTATTTTTTTATTCCAATATATCAGAAGTTCCTGTACATGTGAAATTATCTTATGGTGATAAGTGGAAACATCTAAAATATTACAATTAATTCTAGATTTACTCAAATATTAGAAGTTCACCTTAATTGTTTAGGACTCAACTAATAAAAAATCTATTGACTAATGATCTTAATCTTTTTCTTAATTTTTTATTTCTGCTAAATTCATTGTGGTCTAACTAATCATATACTAATCTCCAGTTTATCTTGATCATCAGGAATCTAATTAACCCTAAATCTGTGAGGCTTGGTGAATTTTGATGCTTGAGTTATCCCAGTTTGGTCAATTCATTGTGTACTATCGACTTTCATAAGATATTTTATTTCTCACTCAACTTTATTATTTGTGGCTTAACATATCTTGCTGTATCCAGTTCCTTAACAGCTTCAACTCAAATTCAACTTAATGGTCTCTGAGTCACTAGCTTTGGTTGTTTGTTTGTTTTGGATATTCGCTTAAAGCTAAGCAAGGGATATCAGTGCCACTCGTCCATAATTTTGAACAGACAGACTTGAGGGAAGGCAGCTAGTTAAAAGTACCTACCGCAAACTCTTGGTCTTGTCTTGTTCAATTGAACAGTGGGAGTTGACAGTCACTCTTATAACGCACCCACGGCCAAAACGTGCGAAGCGAGACATTGCAGCAAGAAGACGCGAGTCATGGAATCTTCATCAACTTTATAATAACCTTTCTTATTGAAGCTATTTATTTTTCATCACAAAAACACGTTATTACGGAACAACAGTTTATGACAGCACAAGAAAGTTGAAATAAAGATCCAACATGGACGACAGCTTGACGTTTATTGTGGTACTGATATCTACTGTGAGTGTGGAGCCTCTGGTGGTACACGTCAAGTACTAAACTGATGATAGTCGAAGTAATTATAGTTATAGAGAAAGATGGTTTAATCACGTTTTTTAGGCGTTTCTTGGTATATTGTATGTATGTTAAGAGAATAAATTACCTTACTAGATGAGAACGTTCGAAATCTAATTATAACTGCAAGATAAGTAAAGTGTGAAGTATGCATAACAAATAGATTCTTAAGTGGGCATATTACTAAAAACAAAGTAGTTTGAAACGCTATATTTATAAAGAGAAATTTAGCTAAACATATTAGGTTACGGTTAAACAGTTGTGAAGAACAATAATTGCCTCAAGAAGCTCTAGTGTAGTTTCTAGTAGCTACAGAGTGTCTGTTCAGAAGTGAGCGAAAAATAGAATAGTTATCTCTGGGCGTGTTCCGAAACACGGAACCATCAGGCAAGATGTTATCTTTCATAAGCTTGCATGTAAAAACCATAAAGGTGAAGCCTGTTAACCCGAGCGAAGTCCGCCATCACAAGAAATACCTTGCTTATTCAGAAGGAGGAGGATGTGAAACCAGATGGTTTTTTTTTGTTGGTCATGAAAAAAAAAATGCATGATAAAGGCCAACTTATTCATTCGTTTGTCTTATTATTTTAATCAAGACAGCGTTTTATCCAAACCGGTGCTTTTGTTTATAATTACATGGTAAGCTACCACTATATATGTGTTAATTAATATGTAATAAATACTGTGGTAGTTTACAAACACAGTATCTTTCAACGTGGTTAATACAATTTCATTAAAAAGTATTGTGTAACGTGATCCCAGTCACGATGTCGTAAAAACGTTAATTATGTCCACAGAACAATAATGATAATACGTGATATTTGAAACTGAAACAATTTAACATGTAGATTAAGAACTATACACGAGTTATAATTTTATTGAAAGACAGTAACAATCTCCGTGTAGAAGATTGAGGGTATACAGTTAAATGTGATACTATAATATGAAATTTGTTGTGGTCGAAATTAGCTTAATACTTAGTGCAAAATTATTAACGTTGATTATTTTAAGATAATGACATCATATATAGTCCGTGAGCCAGATTGCGAACAAGGCCTGCTTGTTTTTAACGGAAACAATGTGATTTAAATCTACATAACGTCCAACGCTCTCTCTTTATCGCGGAAGCTTGATTGGGAGGGGAGTTATTGCAATGACCTTTGATTTTTTTTATTAGGGGAACTGAATACTGGTATTCGCATGCTAATAATACAGTGAAAGTTTCTCTAATCCACCGTTTAAACTTTTTCTGTTAATACGTATTGGAAATAAAGCACCATGTCGTAAGTCTCAAGTAAATATGCTCCTAATATTTTAATATAAAACAAAAAATCCCCATACGGTTGTTTGTTTTATTCCAGTAGTGTTAAAGTATTCATTCATTTTCAACCACTGTATGTGTCATTATCAGTAAGAGCTGTACCATCTTTGTTTGCGCATTTATGCCTGCATGTTCTTGTGTCGCAGGAAGAGTGTCCATCCAGTCAGTGGTAAACTGCCCATAAGCTATCTTCGATTCATTTTCTATGGTGATTGGGGTCTGCGGAGAGTTAACGTTTACTTTATTTGTTTTGTAGTACGTATAACACAGGCTATGTTTCAGCCAGATGTCGAGTAAGTCACTTCACTACAGTTGTTTTACTTTTTCTCTTCTTGTTGTTAATTAAACAAATAAAGGTTAGTTTTTTTTTAGTATCAACAATGTCTGGTTTCCTTTATTTAGGTTAAGTTAGTCTCATTAAGCTCAGCTGGTCACTATCTTGTGTAATTAAGAATCTACTGACTTAGGTGTCAATTTTGTCTATCTGGAATACCATTGATTTAAGTTGGATAGATGAATTCTAATTATGTAACAATGACTTGGTTTGTGTAAAATTCGAGACTAATGTAATTTTCTCCTGCTTAATATATTTCTATGCAAGTTCTAAGTTCTCGTATTTTTTCATTTCATTATATTGAAATGTATTTGCTACTAAAGACAACTTATGACCAATAAGATGAGACGTCTGCTGGAACAAAGGCAAATTTAGCAGACTTACGATAGGTCCAGAAGATTCTCTCTTGAATATTATATGCTCTAGAATACTTGTAATAAGCTTTCCAGAACAATTTTCAGTTTTGTGCCTGACTAAGAAAATTAAATTATGATCTCAGCTTTCCAGAATGTTTTATTATATCACTCTAACTAGTGCTTCCGGTATAAGAGCAAAGCTAGCAGTGCATTGAAAACATGTGGGGAGTTATCATTAAAACGACCATGATGTCAAAATCTAGACTACAAAGCCCACATCACTTGAAGAGTATACCATTTATGAGAGAAAACAAATTTAGGTTCATGATGTCTGTCTTTCAGTAGTTGGAGTTGATTCATACCAAATGAGTCATCTGTCATTTTGTGAATAGACAAAGCATCCTGGTACAGCCTAGAATCGTGTGAGAAGAAATAAGATCATGCAATTGGCTGTCCAAGAGCTCAATATCAAGTGGAACTACGAGATACTGTGTTTGCCACAACAATATGTTAGCTGAATATTAAGTGGAACCACGAGATAATGTGTTTTTTTATGACAATATGTTAGCTGAATATCAAGTGGAACCACGAGATAATGTGTTTGTTATGACAATATGTTAGCTGAATGTCAAGTGGAACCACGAGATAATGTGTTTGCCACTATAATATTTTTACTGAATGTCAAGTGGAACCACGAGATAATGTGTTTGCCACGATAATATTTTTGCTGAATATCAAGTGGAACCACGAGATAATGTGTTTGCCACGATAATATTTTTGCTGAATATTAAGTGGAACCACGAGATAATGTGTTTGTTATGACAATATGTTAGGTGAATATCAAGTGGAACCACGAGATAATGTGTTTGCTATAACTATATGTTAGCTGAACGATGAAAACCAACAGATACCACAACTGCTGTGTGAGAGGGAGCCAAATGCATGTATGCGTTTTCAGTCAGGGTATTCTGAAATATACAGATTAACCAATCAACTTTCAATTATACCGTGAGGGAGAGCATGGATTGTTTCCTTAAGCAATTTCTGCAGATTGAATACAGGGCGGTTCTGAATTTGAGGCTGTAAAGCAGGCGAGTGAGAACCAGCTATAAACTAAAAAATATTTATGACATAATGGCATTGATGATTCGACCTAGTGTAGAACAAATCAAGGCTCAATGAAAACTTGACTGCATAGAGTTAAACTATCTACATTAAATGTTGTGTGTGGTATATACTGTTACACAGCAATTTCACAGTATAATTCTCAATATTCTGATCATGTTGTTACTGCAGTTTGATTGTGCTTTATAGTTATATTAATTATATTCAAATACGAGTATATAATACATGAACTGATACATAAGCTACGTGTATATAACTCTCTTTATTTATTTTTGTATGATATTAAATCACAAATACCTACATATGAGCACCCATACTATATATCACTATAACACAGATCGTTAATACAGTGAAAGAACAACAACACAGGCCTGCGATGGCTTTGTTTTATTGTATTGAAATTTTTACATGTTCTACGGTAATTCCTGTACGCTGAATCCAAAAATGATATCCATTTTTCTCCATCACGTACAGATTTTTCACAGAACATCATATGTACTTTTACATAAGTGAATAATTTTCATTGAAATCGGGTCACATTTTGTTATACTTAAAATGCTGACAATCAGTGGCTATAGATTTCTCTAGACCAATCGCGACGTGAGAGTCTTTTCGATCGTTCTATAATCCAAGAGAAACACACCGCTAGTATGTAAACGGTTAACATGACGCATGACGCGCCATTTCTGGATAGTATTTGTTTGTGCGTGTAACTTGACATTATTTTGTTCTTTCTTAATATTATCTATTCATCGCTATGGCAACAAAAGGTTGTGTAAATGACCCAAACATATTCTGTTATATTTGTGGTAAATTTGATCTAAGTAAGATTTTTGTTTCTTCTCGATTTGTAAAAAATCCATACGTGATAAAAAAATAACATTATTTTCGAAATCTGCGTAGCTGAATTATGGAAAATCCGTTATTAAAACCAAAACAAGTTTTATGA
>NW_013668923.1:23530-29050 GCF_000517525.1 Limulus polyphemus | reverse complement strand
ATAAAAAATAACTATTATTTTCGTAAATCTGCGTAGCTAGAATTATGGTAAAATCCGTTATTAAACCAAAACAACTTTTATGAAGTTTAAATACGCGGGCCTGTGTAATTAAAACTTATTCATTATGGCCAACAGCAAACATATATGGATGAACTGTAGTGCCTCTATGTAAAGTTTTTACTTCAATTTAATACAGCTCTGATTGTTTGTTTTTTGTGCTCTTTGAGAGCACCATTACATTATTTTACCAAAAGGGGATGGGTACACTTCTCACATGCCTGTAGTTATTATTTTATGTGTACACATGATTGAAAACTGATAAATAAATAACAGGTAAATCTTATTTGAATAACAAGTAATATTTATCATGGAATTGCACGCCAGTGCTCGAAAAGCAAATGTTGTATAGTTTTTCGATGTTCTAGTGTCTTAGTTATCCTCATCAACAATCCCACGGTTTTTAAGTAATAGAAAGAACGACGTTTTTAAAATTCACACAAGTTTTTATCGGTTGTAAATAGTAAAACTTGTGTTTATTTTATTCACAACGTTTCACCAGGTTTATCCGGCATGATCTGAGCAGTAGAAGTGCACTGATATCAGTTATTATTATTATCGTGAACAATTAAGATGTTACTAGAACTATTCTTCTTGTCATCAGCTGGTATGACATAATCAGAAACAATGACCACTGAAGCTCGTACTTCGATAGGTTGAACTGCCAAATGACAAGGTATGGTCAAATCCATCCTAAATGTATATCACAACACTAAACCCCGTCGTATTGTTTGAAATGACATTCCATATCATTGTTGAATTGTATTTTCTGATGCATAGCCATTTATTTCAGCTGTTTTTCTATGTGTTTAAACTGAGATATGTCTGAACTACTTCACATATCTCTAGGCTTGGGTGGTCGGCCATACTAACATTCGCACTTTTCTGAATCTGAACAAGTTTCGTGAACAGCTAGCAAACTGCTGCTCCATAACCCTATATGCTATGATAACAGCTAGCGGGTGATCATCCCAGTTGATTCGACGTGGACTCAAAAGCTTTATAAACAATAATCCACTTGAGTGTTCGAACAGCTCTTTCAACAGATAATCAGACTGAGGTTGATATCGTGAAATACATGTTTTTACCAAACCAAATACTTGCCACAACTCAGCAAGCAAGATTATTAAAGTATGCTCCTTGAATCATCTAGATTTGTTTCGGGTATGGTGAAAGGTAGTATCCATTGCTGAACTAAAGTGTTGGAAGTGGCTAAGTTTGGGCTCATTGAGATGAATAACCAATAACAGCCAATACATATCAGTTACTTTTCTAAGTTTCTGCAACATCCAACGCCAACAGTTGCTATAGTGAGCTTACAACCCCATGTCTGATTTTTTCTTGGTTCAACAATGTTTTTCTTTGAGCAGCACAGATAGTACAATCTCTGCAACGTTTCCCAACATTGTATCAATAATAAAGCCTATAGAATTGTATCGGTAGCTTGGATGTTGTGTAAGACATTCTATAATATTCTCCAGTTCTTGCATCTTGTAACTTTCAAAGAATATCTTTTCTCAGACACCTAGGGGTCACTAGCGCATCACTCGGACTCCATTCTTGCGTGTGTTGTAGGAGCAATGGAATAGCACACCATTCTACAATTTTAAGTAATCAAACAAACTCCAAACATTATGTGATCTTTACTCCGTTCAGCGGAAGCAATGTTAGTTATACAGGCAGTTTTAGCTACCTTTCATTCTTGTACTGTACTGACGACCATTACAACTGATAACTTCACAACGTTTGTCCTTAATTACATACCAACACCAGAGTAACACTTGGAGGTATAAAATCATGAGCTTAGTTAATTGACTAAAAACGGTGGTTATTATACATATGTTTCATTCATATCTCAGTTGGCAGTATTGAGAGAGACTGTGTTTGAAGTGTTCTGCAGAGCACTGTTTGTGTATTAGAAGGAACTGTGATCGTAGGAAAAGTGGCTTCATCGGCGATAGTTTAGAATACGTTCATCTTTGATGGATGAAACATTATTAAGCTTACACATTTCACTGAATTCTATAGTTTTATATCTCTGTTCAATCACAATGCACACATTTATCTAGTAAATGCTGTTGTATACCCTGAAATATTTATGTCTCTCGAGCTTTTCCTTAAGTCATACTGTGTTTGAAAACAAATACATGTTTGCAAGTGTGCTGAAAGTCAGTTTTGGTCACTGCAAAGTCAAAAGAAAGAGTAGTCAGCAGCTTGTGAAGCTGCTTAGTCATTCCAGGAACCAGCTTATGGACATGCAGTTTTGAACCGAATACTTCCCATAATAAGTATATTGCTATGGCAACTATACTTTTGGGTATACCTTACATATTAACTACTGGGCCACGCCCAACCACCTTCGTTCTTGGACCTGTCAAGACTCCCTTGAAGGAACTAGTTTGATCATTGATCATTGTCTTTGTCCAGCAAAAGTAAAATGTAGAGAAAACCATCAGTTACAAAGCCACTGCTTTGTCTGACTTACAAAGACAAAATGTATTATAGCTATAATAAAGACCAACGCTACGTCTGACTTAGAGAAACAACCGATTTGTACGCATTTGATGTTAATATATAGCAGCTACAATAAACGCCCCAATTTTGACTGATCGAATAAAATAACTATATATTTTTGTATTAAATGTAAATGTAGTGACATAATCTATGACTCATTCATGATAGTGACTCTTTAAATTAAGAAGGAATCCATCAGTATAATAATCTGAGGGAAAGTAAAGGATTTCTGGAGAATAAACTTTGAATCCCTGAAAAACGATTTTTACGTGGAATGATAACCCGATGATGATTCCAATTGTTTTGTAATAACTTATTCTGATTCTTCTAGCAAATCCCCCCACCCCCCAGCCTCCTTGAATGGCTCAGGAAGGTCTGGAAGTTCATAACGCTAAAAATTTGGTTTCATACCCTAGGGGAACACAGTACAGATAGCCTATTGTGAAGCTTTATGCTTAACAACATACAAACAATCCTAAAAAAATATTTTAGGAATATAATAGGATAAAAAATATATTATCAAGACAAAAATAATATCACAATTTTTACGAAATTCGACAAACTGGTATATTCTTATTTGTATGTTATAGTTCGGGTGAGAGTTTTTTGATAAGACTGTCCTAGTCACTTAAAAAAACACTTCAAAATTGTGAGCTTCATTGAAGATTGTGTAGTAAATACCAATGATGACCATGACCTATACACGAATCTCCGTAGAACAGGAGTCTAATGAGTTACAGTAACACCGCGTTTATAACACAGGGTGGTTCAAAATGATCTTTCTTATTTTAAATTTTAGTAGTTAAATAACTGAGGCAATACAACCATGCAGTTTTCAACCTCTTATAGCCCAAGTAAAACAGTTTTTTTATTGTCATGTCTTTTTACACTCCCGTAAAAATGGTAATCGCGCAAGAAAAGGCCTCAATGCGTCGTTTGGTTTGCAGAGACCAAGTCAGTGGTTGTAGTGATAGATGCTAGTACAGGAAAAACGTATGGGGGTATATTTATAAGTCAGTATTTATATCAGTAATTTTGACATTCAGGGCATGTGATTCTTTTGTGAATGTTTATTGGTATGATATTGAATTTTAACAAAGTTGTTTCCTTCGTATGATTAGGAAATTCTCCTACTGATTAAATTTCTCGTACTAGTGATGCTGTTGTTTATACGTATAAAAGTTCACAAACTATTAATGATAGTGAAGTTAACTGTCTTCTTACGAGAAAAGTATAATATATCAAACTCTGCAATGATCATCTGAGATGCCAGAAATATTAGCTTGGGAGTGTCTGTAAGTCTCCACCTTGACGGAGGAGTAAAAACAAAAATAAACTTCTCAGATTGTTCATTTCCCCTTCACATCTTTACAACGCCGTTTCATACCTCGTAAATATGTGGGAAATGTTCCCCGTCCCCAATAAAGGCGTTTCCAAACTAACCCCCTCTGTCCCGTGGGTGAAGTACACGTAAATTCTACCCGAGAAACTAGTCTCAGCAGTTATCTATGGGGTTTACATCGAAGTATAATACTGATCAGTCCATTCTCACAGTAGTTGTCTGTTCAAAGCAGGAAGTTACAATGCATGGATGGTGGGAATGAGCATCAAGTTTCACTAGTGGAAAGATTCACAATAGTTATCGGCATCTCTTCCATGTACAAACACAGCATATACAAGGCACATTTTATAATAATGTGAAGTACCATATGTAAATTGAAACCAATATTTCTGAACCATTTTTTTTTGGAGAGCGGAAAAAAATCAGAAAAAAAATCGATGTAACGTTCTATAGGGTGCCTGTGATGTTCTATAGGGTGTCTCTACACAACACTGCTGTTGTCATATAAATCAAGGGAAAACCTGAATTCATCTGTAAAGAAAACCGAACACCAGTAACGGCTTTACAATCTGGGATAATCCTTAAATCATTGTACTTGAGCTTGTGATGTGATAATAGTCTCGATCGTATAAGGCACGCCTTTAAGACCTCTTATTGGATTTGTTTGTGCCTAAGTGCGTTCACGGAATTGTCTATTGAGTTACATACTACCTATAAAACTATTTTCTCTAGCCAGGTTACCATCCAATGGGCCATGGTACTATGCGGTGAAGTATTTTGCCACTTTTTGGGCGTTCTGGAATTTTGTTGGTTGTCTGATATCTTTTTCATGATATTGATATTTCACTATGTGATAAACCAAAGCTAGTAGAAACACATTAGATTATCCTTACTCGCTAGCATGCTAACATCTTTATTGGCTTCGTCTGTTCATAAGTGATATCAATGAGTCTTAGTGCAAGATTAATCCAGGGACGCAACTCTGGTCATAAGTGATATCAATGAGTCTTAATGCAAGATTAATCCAGGGACGCAACTCTGGTCATAAGTAATAACAATCAGTCTTAATGCAAGATTAATCCAGGGACGCAACTCTGGTCATAAGTGATATCAATCAGTCTTAGTGCAAGCTTAATCCAGGGACGCAACTCTGGTCATAAGTAATAACAATTAGTCTTAATGCAAGATTAATCCAGGGACGCAACTCTGGTCATAAGTGATATCAATCAGTCTTAGTGCAAGCTTAATCCAGAGACACAACTCTGGTCATAAGTAATATCAATCAGTCTTCGTGCAAGCTTAATCCAGGGACACAACTCTGGTCATAAGTAATATCAATCAGTCTTAGTGCTAGATTAATCCAGGGACGCAACTCTGGTCATAAGTGATATCAATCAGTCTTAGTGCTAGATTAATCCAGGGACGCAACTCTGGTCATAAGTGATATCAATCAGTCTTAGTGCAAGCTTAATCCAGAGACACAACTCTGGTCATAAGTAATATCTGACCATAGCAACACGGAGCATGAGTTTAGGCGTTTTCATGACACACAAGTATATCTGCAACAACATGTATATATATATATATATATATATATATACATACAT
>NW_013668923.1:10583-22530 GCF_000517525.1 Limulus polyphemus | reverse complement strand
ACTAAATCTCTTCCTTCTATCACTATAGTATTCAAACAAAAACTTTTCTTTCTATCAGTTCTGTATTCCTATTAAAACCCTACTTCATTATCAGTATTATGTTTTTCAAGAAAAAAAATTCTCTTTCAATACTGTATTCATTAAAACCTTCTTTATTGTAGCACAGTAACTGACTAATCCCTTCTTCTGACTAAAACCCTTTTTCTCTGTCATACCCAAGTACTAACGTTTTGTGTCAAGCTAATATTGTGAAACTGTTTTAACATTTGTATGTCAGTATAGCAATTTTATTCTTTAGTATCAGTAGAACTGAAGAGACCCAAAACCTACTATTTTTTCTATCAAAATATTCCAAATATGAATTCTTTCCATTTCAGCTGTCAAAAAAACTAATCCTAATCTGACTACTACCCTTCACCTCTGTCACTTAAGTATTCTTAATCTGCCTAGTGTTTTTACTTTTAATAATATAGTTTTCTAAGTGGGAATACTTCCTTTATTGTTGAAGACTGCCTTATTATAGAACAATAAATTACAATGTATATCTACGTATATTGTAAATGTTCTAAAACTTTCTTTCACTCTTTTCTGTCAATATAAACAATTCTAGTACTGAATGACGCTCACTTCTGTCATTAATATATCTAATGCCGTTCCATGCTTTCAACAAGCGTTCTAAAAATAACTGTTACTTTTCTTTAGTATGAATACATTTAAAAATGACTAACAATTTACTTCTGTGATAATATGAGTATTATCTTTTTGTGGACAGGCCCGACATGGCCAGGTAATCTAAGGGTCGCGGGTTCGAATCCCCGTCCTACCAAACATGCTCGTCCTTTCAGCCGTGAGGGCGTTATAATTCGACGGTCAATCCCACTATTTGTTGGTAAAAGAGTAGCCCAAGAGTTGGCGGTGGGTGTTAATGACTAGCTGCCTTCCCTCTAGTCTTACACTGCTAAATTAAGGACGGCTAACGCAGATAGCTCTCGTGTAGCTTTGCGCGAAATTCAAAAAACAAACAGAACAAACAAACTTAACTGCACAAAATACATAATGTTCGTCTAAAACCACACACATATATATAGTGTAACTGTTGTATGCTTAACTCACTTTAGACTTTTTATGGATAACAACATTCAACAACAAAGATGGATAATCACGGATTACACCTTAAGCCGTTAGTAACAACTCATTTGACCAACTCAGAGCAGACAGTTCGGTAAGATTTTCTAACAATTAGGTAATTTTAGCAAATCCCGTGTCTATGCTGGAACTGTAAAGTTATTTTTGTAAACTGAATTTTCCGTTTATCAGCTTCGTTGGTTTTGATTATTTTTCTTAGTGTCCAAAAGGCACTACGGAATGCTCAGTTTACATTTGAGTTGCGCCGAACTGGAAACAGTTTACACTACGGCCTACTTTGTGCACGATGAAGTGACTAATGTTTGCCTTCTAGGTTGCAAATACTTCACTGTCTTGTTCCATCTTTAAAAAAACACAGGGAAGAAAAAGGTGAGCTCACAACGAAGTTAAATAGTAATACTATTTCATTGTTTGTTTATTTGTGAATTTCAGCGCAAAGCTACACAATATGCTGTATGCACTCTGTTCACCACGTGGATTCACCCCGGATTTTAGCGTTGCAAGTCTGTAAACTTAACGCTGACCCACTGGGTGACGTGAAGCTATTTAATCCAGTGAAATGTCGTAGATAAATAATGATTCCATGTATCACCGATAAAGTACTTATTAAGTAAAGTTTGATGATTTCTTCTTCTAAAGACTGGATCAGCATGGATCAGACTGGATCAGACTTACAATCTAAGTCTGAAGATAGGAATGCCTTAAAAGTGACGCTCATGTCCCATTTAGTCAGAGGTTTTTGTTTGTTTGTTTGTTTGTTTTTCGAAAACTCGGGCAACGCCGCTAGTCTGTTTATAAAAGTAAAAGCAGCTTCTTTAACATTGATCATAGACTCCAACATGTGAACGTTTTTATTTTTATAAAAATGTTGTCGTTTGTTGAGGATCATTTCACATTGAATCATAGACATTATAAGGTTACACATGATAATGGACTTTCTAAAAGTCCGAAAGCTCGGTATAAGATCCTTGCAAGGTTCAATGATGGACAAAGCCTCCGAATCAAAGAGAGCTTGCTCCATCAGAAGCTGAGATCTGAGACCAATGTTAAAGAAATTGCTAGTAACTTACTTTTAATTTTATAAAAAGATGTTGTCGTTTGTTAAGGATCATTTAGACATTGGTTTTAGAACTTTCGGGCAAATCTTTACATGGGTTATTTACGAATAGCCATTCCTAATTTTGAATTTATAGATTAGAAAGAAGACAGCTAGCCGACAGTTTGTTTGTTTGTTTGTTTGCAATTAAGGACAAAGCTACACAATGGGCTATATGTGCTCTGCCTACCACGGGTATCGAAACCCGGTTTCTAGCGTTGTAAGTCCGCAGACATACCGCTGTGTAACTGGGGGGCCTAGCCGACAGTTTGTTTGTTTTTAATTATGCACAAAGCTACACAAGGGCTATCTGTGCTCTGCCCACCAAGGGTATCGAAACCCGGTTTCTAGCGTTATAAGTGCACAGACATACCGCTGTGTCAGGGCCTAGCCGACAGTACCAGCTTTCAACTCTTAGACTATTCTCGTTTTATAAACAGATATCTAGATACTCACTTCCCAACAATTTTCAGTTAGAAACTCAGACGGGTTGATCACTTAACATTAACAAATATTGGTAGAGTTAGATCAAATCACTTGGAATCGAAACGAATAAAAAAAAACCAACCTTCTGAATGTTTCACATTTCAAAGAGAGACTTAACTTTCGAATCCCACCATCGAAAATGTATTATTTGTTTGTTTGAAGTTAAGCACAAAGCTACACAATGGGCTATCTGTGCTCTGCCCACTACGGGTATCGAAACCCGGATTCTAGCGTTGTAAGTCAGCAGACATTCCGCTGTGCCACTGAGGGTGGTCGAAAATGTACGCGGGGGTATTATGATGTGACGGTCAATACCACTATTTGACTAAAATAGCTTAAGAGTTGGCAGTGGGTAGTATTGACTAGCTGCTTTACGCGAAATGCAACAACAACAACAACAAAATAATATTTCATCTTTCAACAGAGACATGTAATCAAGTTTTCTCGTTAATATATACATGCGTAGATATTCTTAACCGTTATATAAATACAGAACATTTTATTAGTTTTTGGAACTATCACGTACTCGCCTTGAGTGTTTTTATCCGTTAAACAAGAAAAATCCACGATATGTACATATTGTACTTGAATAGTTACACCAGGAAAAGTCCAGAAAATTTTATCAAGGTAAGATTAGGAGAATCCAGAGCTTGAGTATCAAGATAAAAGTTAACCAGTAAATTCCACTGTGGTGTTCTTGTAATGGAAAAAAAAATTGATATTTGCTGAAACTTGGAGGCCAGAATAAGAAATTCTATGATACTGACAAACAATCAATATCCCTTCAATGAAAGTTAAAGGCATTCTGTGATACTGATAAGTGACCAGCATACCTGCCATTCAAAGTCAAAGGCATTTTATGATACTGTAAACTGATTAAATTCTTATCAATCAGAATTAAAGGCAAATTATTTAAACGTGTGGGAGCTATAAAAGGTAAATTCAACTTCATGAAATAACTTTATTAATGGCTATAATCTTTAGAGTAAAGTAACGAAACGAAAAATTCTCCTACTTACTTGACGTCTCGGACATATAACTTTCTGTTCTTATCGGTTCTTTAAACCCCACTATTTTGTCAATGCCTTTTATAACTTGGATCAGATACATGCTAATTTATTTTTAACGACATTCACCCAGTAGTATCCTCAATTTTCTCTGTTACTTGCGATTATTTATAGGTTATTATACTTTTATTGGCTCTCATGCAACGATATCACAACTTTAACAATATCATTGTTTGTTCTCGAACAGTTACATGCTATTTCGCTGAACACTATTGCAGTTTTGACAGTGTCCTTCATTATTTTGGATCAGTTATACATTATTTAACTTTTAACAACACTCATCAGATGTTATCTCTATGTTTTCAGTGTTTTATTCGTATCTTAAATCATTGGCAAACAACTTATTTTAAACGGCATTCAGAGGTCTTTTTTTTTCTTGGAAAAGTTTCGATGTATTTCCATTTTTCAATATCCTGTCTGAACTCGAATCGTTTACATGTTATTTAAGCTATTATACAAATTACATTTTTTTTTTTTAACTTATTAAAAACCAGCAAGAATCTTCATTTTGTCAAATTATGTCATGCATTATTTACGCGTTGTTTTACTCTTGATGACACTCATCTAACAGTATCTCTGTTTTGTTATTTTGTTACTGTAATATATTATTAGCTTTTTAGTGATACTCAGTCAGCAGTACCTGTTGTTAACGATCATTGTTGCTTCGGATTAGATACATTTAACTACACTCACCAGCTTGTCGTCTGTGTCAATAGGTTTTGTTATATTTCGTGAATATACGTCATTTAGGTTTTAACAAAACTTTCTCAACAACATCGCCATCTTGTCTACGTTCTTTGAAATTTTGGATCACTTACATGTTATTTTGTTTTTAAAACACGCAGCGTATCCATTTTGTGAAAATTCTTCGTTATTTTGGATCAGTTCCACGTTATTTTACTTTTAATGAGAACAGCTGGTTAGCATTTCCCCAATAAAAAAAAACGTTGAAAGATTGGAATCAATTTCCGGTGAGCATCACTGAAAGTAAAATAGCTTGTGGCGAGTCCAAAATAAGAAAAGGCTTCGAAAAAACTTCGATACTGATCAGTGAGTGAAATTTATATTAAGAAATTCATATTCATATTTAGAGTCCAGTGAATATCATTCAAAGTTAACTAACTCGCAACTCATTTAAAATAACAAAATACGTTGAAAAATAAACGTATTTCATAGAGTTTTGTTGAAAGAAAAATAACGCATATTTCTGGCTTATAAGAGAGGACATTGAGAAATTTTTTGATGAGATACGTGTGATTTTACCTTTAACGACCCTTACTATAAACTTATCTCTATCTTAACAATGGCCAATATAATTTTGAATCAGTAACATGCTATTTAGCTTTTAACGACACTTACATAATATTAACATCTTGATGTTAGTAATTTTTTTGTTTTTGTACTTTTAAAGTTTTATGATCGTGATCTGCTGTCCATAACGACATTCAATGATCGTGATCTGCTGTCCATAACGACATTCAATGAACGTGATCTGCTGTCCATAACGACATTCAATGATCGTGATCTGCTGTCCATAACGACATTCAATGATCGTGATCTGCTGTCCATAACGACATTCAATGATCGTGATCTGCTGTCCATAACGACATTCAATGATCGTGATCTGCTGTCCATAACGACATTCAATGAAATTCATTAGCATTTCTTTTTTCGAACGTTATTCACAATAGTACGAACCAAAGGATATTTTGAAGGATATCTTACGACTCTGTTCGTTAGGGCATAACGTAGGTTATATATCAATACGAACAACAGTTTAACACATATCTTAATTTTTAGAAATATTTGATGTCTCTTTTCGTTAAGTTATAGACTATAATATATCAAAAATAGGGAAAATGAGTTCTAAGGCTGCTTTATTATCAGGATTTGATATGTAGTATTTCCACTTTAAAAACAGCGTTTATGTGTAAATTGAAGTCTACTAATATAACTAAAACATAACTTAAAGAAATAAAGTATTATAACAAATACTAAATTTTATCCATGATGTAAACAAACAAATTCTCTCGTGTGGTTTTTGTTTGCATGAGTATAGAACATGTTGAGTTAGCTACATTATTTGGAAGAAGCTTATGGTATTAAATATCATCGTCAGATGGCAGCACCTGCAACAATATTTCTCAATATTTTTATTTGGACTAATATAAAAACATTCTTATTAGAAATCAAACAACTCCCCATTGCCATTTTTTTACATATATAAAATAACTTATTAAAATGAATTGATCACCGAAATCATATATTTTAAATAATGTATAATCAATTTGGCCGCTCATAGCAGTTTTATTATTAAACTTTATATATATATTAGGATATATTTACTTTAACAAACCTGTAAATATTTCTTAGCTAAGGCACATGTAAACTAAAGGTGAGCATGACCTAGCGGTCATGAGCTGTGAATCAGAAGTTCCATTGCTCGCATTCCGTTATCACAAAACAAAATTTTCGAGCCTTGTGCATGTTATAAGAGTAGGATCCAACTCCTACTATTAGATTAGAGTAGTCCTAGACTTGGGATGCTGACTAGTTGCCTTCCCTCTATCCTATCAGCTCAAAATTACGAATGGGTATCAAACACAACCCTTGTGTGGCTTTGAGTGAATATTCCAAATCAAACAACGATACTGTTTTTACCAGAAAGATGTCAGAGTACTGACAGCGTTATGTATTTTACTGAGAAATGTAGAAGAAGTGGATTATCGTATTAACAGAAAATGTTTAAAGTGGATTTAAAAAGTGTTTGATAACATTATCGTACCTTAATTTTTCTATTTACATTGCAGTTTTTTTGAGCCTAAACGTTTAAGCATTGTAACTTAAACCTTTGCTGTCATGAAAAGCTGTATCAGATTTAGTTATATAACCTCACTGGTGATGTTGTTAGAGGTCGGTTCATTAACATAAGAAATTTATGAGAAATTGTACTCTCAGGTTTCTAAATGATGATGTACTTCTTTTGACATGTTTATTGTTGTCAAATTTATAAGGATATATTGAATGGCCTAGTCGTTAGATAGCTCGGACTGTGAATACAAAGGTTCGTGCACTGTTAAAAAAAACGCGTTTCGTAGGTACACGATAAGACTGAGGTTAAATTCCATTATTTGGTCAGATAAGAGTAGCCTAAGAGTTGGCGGATGGTGCTGTTGACTAACTGTTATCCTCTTTGTCTATCAGATCAAAATTTGGATGGTTACGTACACGAAGCCCTGGTGGAATTTTGAGAGAAATTCTGAAAAACATTATTGCTGCTCCAGAGTCTACAGCTTTGAAACGTCGCAAAGACTTGTTACAAAACATGAACTCATTGGCTGAGATACAATTTTTATACACAACACTTTAGATACATATACTCCTCAGACAAAATCAAACACTGACGTAATTGGCATGTAGAGTTTTACATAATTCGTAGGATGAACTAGAAATGAACAAGTTTGAGCCGTGGTTTCCAGTCATCGTGCTTTGAATAATTTTGGGCATTCCCCTGTACAAAACTATCTCTTTCTTCGAGAATTTCGCGCAAAGCTACACAAGGGCTTTCTGCGCATAATCATCATTAGTTTTGGACTGTAAACTAGAGAGAGAGCAGTTAATGAACAATAGTAGCCGCCAACTCTTGGGCCACGAAGAATTGTATATTGCCATCATTTTTATAACGCATCCACAACCACAAAGTGTGGAATATGCTTTGCCATAAAGGGTCGTCAACCATGAATCCTTGAATTGGTAGTCCTGCATTAAACATTAGGTCAAACTCTGTCCTCATACAAAACTAATTTTAACTATAATTCTGTAATTTCCATTCTATTTACCTTATTTCATAATAATATATTTTAAAATCTGGCATAGTTGTAGGTTATTAAAAACGTGTTATTAAGTATTTTCAAAACAAATGCATGAAGTAAAAATACAAGGAGATGGAATACAAAACTAATGGACGAAGTTTTCCTCATTACTACTTTTGATACTGACAAAACTTATACACTGTGTCATTACACATGAAGATACTGTTTGAAGTTGCTTTAAACACTGCTTAGGCATCTTTAGAGGCTCTGTATAACTACAGACCTGAAACCCAAGTTCACACGATTAGCCTCAGGGATTATACAAACCAAAGTTCTGACAAAACTTACCACGTGAGTAGCATCAAGATTATGCGAAATCATAGCCCTGGTAGCCCTAATCACATGGTTTACCACTTATATCGTATAATAGTAAAACAATAATGTAATTAATAAGCAATTATTTATAAAGAACGAAACAAAGAACAGATTTGTCATCCTGTCAGTGATTGCTATATCCTATTTTCAATACAATACAATATGTACAGGTGTATAACGTATATTTTTGTATGTTTAATAGACGAAGTTCACCATTAATTAAACGAGACGGGTTGGCGGGTACACAATAATTCCAGGTTAATTACTTTTGTTTCCTGTCTATCATTACAATATCCGCCGATATTTTCAAGATAATATTCGTTTTAAACATTTTTCCAGACTTTCTTTTTTTTTTCCTGATCGTCCATCGTTTAACTTCGACTATTTCTAGCTGGTTAACACTATTGTTGAAAGGTAACATAAAAACGTGTAACCCAATTGACCCATGACCTTCATCTCCATAGAAAACATTCTGTGTATCAAGGTATGACCAGAGTGTATATAGAAAAGTTTTCTGTTCTTGTCTCATGAAATTAAATTTATGATGTTTAAATATACACTTTTCCAACATTTCAGTACACGTAACGCGGCATATAACACTTATATGTTTGCACTTGCTTATTAAGCCGATAGATATTTTTTGTTGCATTAGTAATTTCCAAAGTCATGAGATTATTTCTCCACTAAAAATAAAAGTAATAAGGTCTAAGTATTCAATTGTTCATGAAGTTGCGAGTTTCCTTAATCGACAATAATATACAAAAACTGTAAAAGGAACAAATGACAGAAAACTTCAGTTTAACGTAGTGGCCAGAGGTTCAGTGTAACGTAGTTCCAAATGTTTAGTATAACGTAGTGGCCAGAGTTTCAGTGTAACGTAGTGGCCAGAGGTTCAGTTTAACGTAGTGGCCAGAGGTTCAGTGTAACGTAGTGGCCAGAGGTTCAGTGTAACGTAGTGGCCAGAGGTTCAGTTTAACGTAGTGGCCAGAGGTTCAGTGTAACGTAGTTCCAAATGTTTAGTATAACGTAGTGGCCAGAGGTTCAGTGTAACGTAGTGGCCAGAGGTTCAGTGTAACGTAGTTCCAAATGTTTAGTATAACGTAGTGGCCAGAGGTTCAGTGTAACGTAGTTCCAAATGTTTAGTATAACGTAGTGGCCAGAGGTTCAGTGTAACGTAGTTCCAAATGTTTAGTATAACGTAGTGGCCAGAGGTTCAGTGTAACGTAGTTCCAAATGTTTAGTATAACGTAGTCCTCAGATGTTCAGTGGAATGTAATTTTTAGAGGTTCAGTGTAACGTACTGGCAAGAGGTTGAGCGTAATGAAGTTTCTAGAGATTATTTGTAACGCAGTTTCCAGAGGTTCAGAGTAACATAGTTTACAGAGGTTCAGTGTAATTCAGTTTCTAGAGATTCAGTGTAACGTAATAATCAGAGGCTCAGTTTAATTTAACGGTCAGAGATTCACTGTAACGTAATGGCTAGAGGTTTAGTGTAATGCAGTTTCCTAGTTTCCAGGGGTTCAGTGTAATGTAGTTTCCTAGTTTCCAGGGGTTCAGTGTAACACAGTTTCTAGAGGCTCAGTGTAACGTAATGGCTAGACGTTTAGTGTAACCTAGTTTAAAGAGGTACGTTGTAACTTAATAGCCAGAGATTCAGTATAACGTAGTTTCCAGAGGTTCAGTGGAACGTAGTTTTCAAAGGTTCAGTGTAACGTAGAGTGTATCTGTGTAATCTATTTAAAGAACAAATTCCACAATTACTGAATTACGTTTACTGGGCTTGGTTGTTTAAGTGTATTTATGAATAATTTGTGAATGTTCAAACTTTATGTTGAATCAAATTTTTTTTTACACTTTGTTTTATGAGCATGATATCACAAACGCAATAGACAAATATCGAAAGTCTGAAAATTTGATCATTTGCATTGTTTATGAGTTTACATGTGTGTAACAACACTCATACCAACAGGAAACAAGTGTTAAAATGTTGATAAACAGATGTAGTGTATTGCTAGGTGCATTTACACGTGTTTCTTACGGCTGATATTCCATTCCCATCTTTTCGAAAATACAACTGGCTATGAGAAGTTACGAAACTGATAAATAATCTACAATGCATTAATTCAGGATACAGACAAGTGGCGACCCTACAATTACTAGTAACGAAAGGTGATGTAATGAACACGTACAACTTCTTAGTACAGTATAAACCTTAGAAATTCAAAATCACAAACTTTTGTCCCTACTTTATTGTACACCTAGATTTATCAATAAAAAATAAATAACACCTGAAATTATTGAGTTCAAAAAGCACACCTGATTAACAAGTTCTTGTAAAACGAAACTACGTTGAAGTATTGCTTGTCTCTCTCTCTTGTTTGAACAATGTATTTGTAGATATATAGAATTCGTCCTTAAGAAATACTGCATTGAGTATTATTAATTAATCTAAGGATTTTGTAGGGGACAGTTTATTAAATTATTTACTACTTTTATTTTAATCTAAGGATTTTGTAGGGGATACCTTATTAAATTATTTACTATTTTTATTTTAATCTAAGGATTTTGTAGGGGATACTTTATTAAATTCTTAACTACTTTTATTTTAGTCTAAGGATTTTGTAGGGGATAGTTTATTAGATTATTTACTACTTTTATTCTAATCTGAGGATTTTGTAGGAGATAGTTTATTAAATTCTTTACTACTTTTATTTTAGTCTAAGGATTTTGTAGGGGATACTTTATTAAATTCTTTACTACTTTTATTT
This sequence comes from Limulus polyphemus, assembly GCF_000517525.1. NCBI lineage: Eukaryota > Metazoa > Arthropoda > Merostomata > Xiphosura > Limulidae > Limulus > Limulus polyphemus. Next base: position 11,780 of record NW_013668923.1, on the reverse strand, counting down.
TAGTCTAAGGATTTTGTAGGGGATAGTTTATTAAATTATTTACTACTTTTATTTTAATCTAAGGATTTTGTAGGGGATAGTTTATTAGATTATTTACTACTTTTATTTTAATCTGAGGATTTTGTAGGAGATAGTTTATTAAATTCTTTACTACTTCTATTTTGATCTAAAGATTTCGTAGGGGATACTTTATTAAATTATTTACTACTTTTATTTTAATCTAAGGATTTTGTAGGGGGTACTTTATTAAATTCTTTACTACTTCTATTTTAATCTAAGGATTTTGTAGGGGATAGTTTATTAAATTCTTTACTACTTTTATTTTAATCTAAGGATTTTGTAGGGGGTACTTTATTAAATTCTTTACTACTTTTATTTTAATCTAAGGATTATGTAGGGGCCCACGCATATAGCCGTCATAATTTTGATGTAACGGACTAAGCAGGTGGCAGGTAGTCAATAGCACCTTCCGCCAACTGTAATCTGCCCAAATAATGGGATTTGACTTGACTCTTATAGTTTACCCATGGAGCGCTTTTGTAACATGAACAGTCCGGGTACCCTAACCACTAAATCATCCATTATATCCTTATAAATGTGACTACCATAAACATCCAAAGAGACGTACACCATCATTTGGAAACCCGAGAGTTCAAATGTTTCATAAGTTCCTTATGTTTATAAAACCGACCTCTAATAACATCAGCAACTAGTGCAGTAAGGCTATATTACTAAATCTGGCACAATTTCTCATGACAACAAAGGTTTCATTTATTCATAATAATATTCACGGTTTCTAAGTCTCCTTTAAACCTTTTATGTCAATATAAATGTCTAATATGTCTAAACTTCTCGGAATAATATATAACGCTGTCAGTATTCTGACATATTTCCGGTAAAAACAGTTGAAACCGTATCGTTGTTTGATTTGGAATATTCACTCAAAGTTACACAAGGGTTGTGTGTGATAATTAATAAGAATATTTTAATTTAATTCGACTTTTCAGTATCTTAGTTTAAAATGTCCATGATGTCAGAAAAACACGTAGGTTAAATAAGTCTTGATACAAAATGATGAAAACCCTATAACCCAAGCGCTTTCGAAAGGTGAACCTTTCTTCTTCAGGGGCAAACTGGGAATGCCCTTGTTTGCCTCTGAAGAAGACAGGTCCACTCTTCAAAAAGCGCTTGGGTTAT
>NW_013668923.1:4768-10524 GCF_000517525.1 Limulus polyphemus | reverse complement strand
GTTAGAAAAGCCTTCTTCACGTGTACCGTACTTACAACTTATCATTTTAAGTTTATATTAATTACAACATCTTGAGTTGTATCACTTAGTTTAAAATGAACCGTAGTTAAATATTTGGTACCTTGGTTAGAAAAGCCTTCTTCACGTGTACCGTACTTACAACTTATCATTTTAAGTTTATATTAATTACAACATCTTGAGTTTTATCACTTAGTTTAAAATGAACCGTAGTTAAATATTTGGTGCCTTGGTTAGAAAAGCCTTCATCACGTGTATCGTACTTACAACTTCTTATTTTAAGTTTATATTAATTACGACATCTTGAGTTTATGAGGAATGTGGTTCAAACAAATTCAATGGTTTTGTATTAAAAACCAATTCGACTGGACCATTTCTAAAATACAGTTGTTTAGTTAAGTGAATCAAAGAGTGGGTCAGCAGTAAGTTTATGGACATATAACACTAAATCCGAAGTTCGATTGCTCGTGTTGACTGAGTGTAGATTGTGTAGCGTAGCAATTAAGACTAACAATCTAATTTAAGCTAAGTTTGTTTAGTGCTAGTGTGGATATTTTGTTATTGGGATTAGTTATCCCAGCTTCCTTTAACTTGACCGTATTTTATATTGACTCTTGTTACAACTATTATATATATAAAAATTAATGTACTTATACATAATTTAAACTCCTTGTTATATAATTCTAATAAATTTGAAATTAGACTACAACCAAACGCTGTTTCATTTCGTGTAAAAAGCCTAGTAGTCTTCGACTTGAAATATTATTTCAAAGAAAATGTGGCCAATTATCATGTTTTAAATAGGGATAAAATTCATTTTCCAAATTTTTTTTTTTTTTTCAGAATTAGAGTTTCTGTAACACAAGATTCGAATGCTTAGCAATTCCAAATAAACGTTACCCTTTATTTGCAACATGGATTCCAGTACGGTTTAAAAGCGTACTTAGCTAGTAGAATACTTGGACCGAATACATCTCACAGTATGGAACTGTAAATATGTTCTAAATCTAATAATAAAACAGTTATAAGCGGCCAGATATTGTTTGGTTATACATTGTGTGTAATATACGTTTTGGATGATTAAGAAATTTTCATAAGTTATTCTATGCATGCAAAAGAAATATAAAGTGGATTTTGTTATTAGCATTTTTTTTTTTACACCAGTTCAGAGATGAAATCATTGAGAAATATTGGCGCAGGTGCTACCATCTAATGATGACATTGAATATTATAATGTTCTTCTAAAAACATATCTAAGTACATACGGTCTCTATTCAGGTAAGCTAAAACCAAACATGTGAGGCCTTATCCATTTTTATCATGATATAAGTCTTATCTGTTTAATTTACTTTTTAGTTATAACAGTAAGACGTCTGTATACCCGCCATTCTTAAAACTTTTAAACAGACGCTATTTTTTAAAGGAAAGATGACATATCAGAACCTGATCATAAGGCAGTTTTAGAACATATTTTCTCTATGCTTGATATATTAATGTCTTCTTCCTATATTATATGTAATAAACAGAGACCTAAGATATTCCTTAACATACTATTTTAGTGTCATTGTTGTCCGTACTGTTGTGATTAATCTTCAAAGGAAGAAATGCTTATATATTTCAAAATTACGATCATTGAATGTCGTTAGATCATGATCATACACCTTTATAAATAAATACAAAAACAGAAGAAAATAATTAACACCAAAAGGTTAATATCAAGTAAACGTCGTTAAAAGCTAAATAACATGTTACTGATCCAAAGGAATGTGGGACATTGACAAAAGGAGATAACTTTATAGTGAGAGCTGTTGAAAGTAAAATGGCATGTATCTCATCAAAAAACTTGGAGTCAATTTCCGGTGAGTGTCATTAAAAAATAAGATAGCTTATGACGAAATCGAAAAGATTTGACAAAATGGCAATACTGACCAGTGAGTGAAATTCGTATTAAAATGACATGTAACTGAAACAAAATATCAAAAGTCATAATTTGACTTGGAGATACTGTATAGCTATTACTATTAAATTAAAAATAGCATGACATATAACTAATTCAAAATAAAATGGCCCATTAAAAATTATGACAGAGTCCAGTTATTATCGTTAAGAGTAAAAAAACACAGAACTGATCCAAAATGTTCGATCTTTTATAGCAGATAAGAAGTAATATTTTCTTTAACGTCCTGTAATTAGTAAAGTGAGTGTAAACTTTTGTCATATAGTCATAGTTATCGTTGAAGTAAGGGTATAAAGACATTCATATCTCACGTGTATCGGGTATTACTCTGGACAAAACATAATGTGGCTCTATGTTTTAGCTGATAATAATTATATCTTAAACACCACCGTGGTAAATTGTTGAAACTCAAACAACAATATTTAAATTGAAAAACATATCTAATGTTACCAGTGAAGTACATAATTTGTTGTATTGTATAATGAAATCCCATACATTTCATACTTTTAAACGTTAGTGTATAATAAAATCCCATACATTTCATACTTTTAAACGTTAGTGTATTATGAAATCCCATACATTTCATACTTTTAAACGTTAGTGTATAATGAAATCCCATACATTTCATACTTTTAAACGTTAGTGTATAATAAAATCCCATACATTTCATACTTTTAAACGTTAGTGTATAATGAAATCCCATACATTACACACTTTTAAACATTAGTGTATAATGAAATCCCATACATTACACACTTTTAAACATTAGTGTATAATGAAATCCCATACATTAGATACTTTTAAACATTGGTGTATAATGAAATCCCATACATTACATACTTTTAAACATTGGTGTATAATGAAATCCCATACATTTCATATATTTAAATATTAGTGTATAATGAAATCCCATACATTACATACTTATAAACATTAGTGTATAATGAAATATCATACATTTCATACTTTTAAACATTAGTATATAATGAAATCTCATACATTTCACATGTTTATGTACATATCATAAATTAGAGCTGAATAAATCTTACATTTTTAAAAATCATTCGAAACCGACTGACACAGTCTGAACACCTAACTGTTTGCTCTTCGTCGGGGCACAGTATGTAATAATTGTAAGCTAACTGAAATATCCCGTCAAATTTTGAGAAATAGAATATCGTGAATACACATTAAGTGTTTCGTATCACTATGTAATGTGAAATAACTATGTTTACTGACTTTTAAAATTTCAGTGACATGCAAACACTCTAGTTAAAGTATGGTGAAGATTTATGTAGAAAATATATGTAGAGTTGGACCGTTTGTTTTCAATATTATGTATAATGTTTAACACATAGCGACAATGTTTTATAATAGCCTTTCATTTTAATAAAAGTTTTCCGCCTCTTCTTTGTAGCCATTGATGACAATGAAGTCTTCATCATTCGTTTATAGAAACGTTGTCTGTATGGGTGTGATCACGTGAGGATATTCGTATTGACATCAGTGTCCACACAGAATATGTTTTAGTGGTTCTCTCGTGGACGTTTGGAAGCGAAACAGCAGGTGTTCTATGGAACATTGTCTGAAAGAAGTTATGAACAATTTATTTGATACTTTCACAAGATTTTTGCACGCAAGAGAAGTTTGGAGATTTGTTTGTCAGTGATCAACAACCTGATCATGCAGAAAAACAATTGTACATCGTCGATCTGGATCCGAGTCATAAACCCGGTAGCCAATGGGTCTGTATTTATATTGGTCGAGATGAGAAAGGAGAATATTTTGATCCATTAGGACTGCCTCAGACTAATCTCAACATAAGAAAATAATTAAGAAGAACTGTAGAACGTGGGTTTACAACAACAACAAGAATACTGTAAGGACCGTATTCGTCTGTGTGTGAGGACAATAATGTATATAATATGCTTATCATCGTTGTCGACATGGGTCCAAGAAAGTTCACTCCTCAAAGATTTATGAAAAAAAGGGTAAGTGTTGTTATTCTATAATAGTGATTAAACATATTTATTATGTAGTTAAAATGTAAGTTGTGATCTCATTCAAGTAATGGATAACAGCAGATTTGTTAAAATCCTACGGACAGCAAGATTGTCGTTGAAATATTGGTTTTAACATAATTAAATCTAGACAATGATAATGTAATCACACGTGGAAGTATGGTGTCCATCCTTGTAAAACCCGTAAGATAAAACTATAAAGTATCATATGTAAAATGAAATATTTTGTCAAGTAATATTGATATCGTAAAGTCAAACTAGTGAAAGTGTAAGTTTTAATTATTGCGGGATATTTAAATAAACATCCTTTTTAGGAGGATTTACATATCAAGAGTCAGGTAATGTAATCAAATACAGAACTAATGAATTAGTGTTAAGCGTTCTTCTTCAGGGCGATTTATATATCAAGGGTTAGGTAATGTAAAAGTGTGACTAAGCTGATGGGTTTTTTTACGTTTATAAACTACGTTCGTGTGTATTCGTCTGTGTGTGTGTGTGGACAATATTGTATATATTATGCTTATTATCATTGTCGACGTGTCAAAACGAAAACTCCTATCTAAATTTGGGTCCCACAAAGTTCGTAATGATATGTTTGTTCAAGATTTTGTTCTAAAAAGGTTTTCATGCAAATACGTCTTAATAGACGAGTCATTTTATGTAAATCAGAAGATTGCAAGATCTTTATCATGAGAAATTTAATAAATTGTTAAAAATAAGTATTGTGTACAGAACTTTTTTATTATAATCGTATCACATAAAATATTTGATATAATCACTTGATTTATAATTAAAGAGTCAAACAGTAAGTTTTAACTATTAAATGACATATAAATAAACGTCCTTTTAGGACGATTTAAATATAATTGGTCAGAAAATGTAAAAGAACTAACGAATTAGTGAATCATATTAAATGTATTAGGTATAGTCATGTTGAAACTCGTTGATACTTTACAATCCTTCGTAAGATAGCTGCACCCTCTGGTTCCACTTCGTGGAACTATTACGTAATTGTCCGTATTGTCAGACTAACAAAGCGTCACTAGTAACGCACCCTTTGGTGACATTTTGTGGAACTATGACGTCATGGTCTCTACTACTTCCCTTTATTGCCTGGCGACCCTCACTGAGGCGGCATCTTTTGGAGAGTAGATTGAGGCCCTGACTACTCCCCACCCAACCTCCAAAAAATCGCACCAGGCACTTGTGGCTGTGAGTGCTTTATAAGAGTGACGGTCAAAACCACTATTCTATTCTGACAAGAGTATTCTAAGTGTTGGGGGTGGGCGATATTGCCTAGCTGCCTTCCATTTGGTCTATAACTTCAAAAGTAGGGACGACTAACATAGAGAGCACTTTAGTAGCTTTGCAACGAAAAACTTAATGAATTTCTCTTTTTAAATCTTTCGTACTACTAGGGAATATGAGCTCGTCAATGAGAAAAGTTTTTCATCTGAGCTGCCAAGAAAGGGGAATATAATCTGTGAAAAAAATTATGTCGATAAATCTGTGCTTTATGCATGTGTGTTATCACATATCAGTCTTGGTAATTTATTGTAACCGTATCTGAATAATGCCATCCCTTAATATTAAAACATAACAAAAAACAGTAACATTAATATATAATTGGCTAAACACTGAAGAGGTTCGTAGAGCTTATACATATTTATTGTAAACTTAATGTGGTAGTGATAAAATTCGTATTAGAATCCTCATCAGCATTATTTTTTATTGCTTATAATATCTAACTTCGGCAATGA
>NW_013668923.1:0-3768 GCF_000517525.1 Limulus polyphemus | reverse complement strand
TTTAAATTACACAAATCCATAAATTATGTATCGCGGCTACTGGATTAGGCTTCGATAACCGCGATGGTAACAGTGTAGATAGTCCACTGTTTATAATTAAGCACAAAGCTACACAATGGGCTATCTGTGCTCTGCCCACCAGGGGTATCGGAACAGCAAGAGAACCTAAGAAACCTATGAAAAGCTAAGCAATTCAAACATGCTGGTGACGTTGACTTTATTAACGTTTTCAATTATATAAGTTATAAAATAGAAGTAATATTACTTTATGTCACGAATAAAATGTTCTAAAACACATCAGATTATATCATTTGTCGGTTATCTAATTGAATTTTAATACAGGTGAGATGATTTGTTTGTTTAAGCCTAGAAGAGGCACAGTTAGATATTGTGCTATACTCATAACAAGGATTGAATCCCATATTTAGCGTTATAAGTCCTCAGGATTACTGCTGAGTTTCTAGAAGAATCATAGTTTTTAAAGATTACTGAAATAATTTACAAATAAAATATACAATCATTTTCGACATAAAGGATATTCTGGATTTCATAAGCATACTATTACACGATTGAAATTGTGCAAAAACAGTCATAAACAAGGATATATATTAAGGATATTTAAAAACGGCTACTGCATAAAACCTCAATCCCACCTAAAAAAATCAGTTAGGATTTAGTTCAGCTAATAGTACTGATTCAATTTTCATGAATTATTAATGGAAAATATATTTTGTTTTCAAATATCTGTAAATGATTTTTTTTATTTAGTTCTAAGATGTTTTCGAGTTTAATCACATTTATAACAGATTTCTTTTTTGAAAACTGCAATTGTATTTTATAATCTTGCTAAAGAAACCTCACACGATACTTGGAAAAGTAGTGTAGTTATACGCTATCAGAACTTTACCAGAAACTATTGTGTAGAACCACTTTATCAAAACCAATCTGAGGTTTGAAACTATAATGCAGAAACACGCTGTTAGAACCTTACTTTAGACCAATCTTGAAACCATACTAACTAAAACTTAAGATTGTCTGTAAAACCACGCTATCAACACCACACCTCAATCTTAAAACTATAGTGTAGAACCATCCTATCAGAACCGTACTTCAAACCTGAGACACCATACAGTAGAATCATGCTACCAGAACCTTATCTCAAACTTAAGAGATGTACTGTAGATCCACGCTATCAGAGCTTTACCTGAAACTTAAGAGATGTACTGTAGATCCACGCTATCAGAGATTTACCTGAAACTTAAGAGATGTACTGTAGATCCACGCTATCAGAGCTTTACCTGAAACTTAAGAGATGTACTGTAGATCCACGCTATCAAAACCACACCCCAATCTTAAAACTATAGTGTAGAACCATACTATCAGAACCGTACTTCAAACCTGAGACACCATACAGTAGAATCATGCTTCCAGAACCTTATCTCAAACTTAAGACTATTCTGTAGATCCACGCTATCAGAGCTTTACCTGAAACTTAAGACATGTACTGTAGATCCACGCTATCAGAGCTTTACCTGAAACTTAAGAGATGTACTGTAGATCCACGCTATCAGAGATTTACCTGAAACTTAAGACATGTACTGTAGATCCACGCTATCAGAGCTTTACATGAAACTTAAGACATGTACTGTAGATCCACGCTATCAGAGCTTTACATGAAACTTAAGACATGTACTGTAGATCCACGCTATCAAAACCTTACATCAGACTCAAGACTATACTGTAGAATCTCGCTATCAGAACCTTATTTAAAACTTAAGACTTATACTGCAGAACCCGCTATCAGAATTTTACCTGAAGCTTGACAACCAATTGTAAGTATAAAACGTTAACATAAAAGTGTTTTCTAAAAACAAGGGTTTCACAATTTCCATCAAACTCATGACTACCCTATATTAGTTAACGTTGTGTGTGTATGAACTTATTTGTTTGCGAAGTTTTCCAACAGTTCTGGAGATACCTAGGCCAAACCTTTTAGGCAGAGTCGGATGGTCTTATCTATATGGCGTACAACTCCTACCAACGGAGCTAAAACGCCCATTGTCACTCAGACATTATGGGGGTCTAAGATTAGGAACTCAAATCTGGCCTCGAATTTTGTGTTCCCGGCCTAGATTCTGGACGAGTGTTTTTAAAACTGTGTTCACACTCCCATTCTCAAGCAAAGGGAACCAAACATGGCACACGTGATCATGCAGTAGGCGTAGGTGAACTAACGAGTTTTCTTTATTCTGGTATAGATTCTTCTTGGGGCAGCCATTGAAGCAATGGTGATAAGGTAGGATTTTAGTACGTTGGGCCTCTGTGAATTATGAGAAGGTCCATTGAACCTCGCAGCTGAAGACCCTTATTTAGTGTTAGTATTTTAAAATAAACGCATTATACTTCAAAATAATAGGGATAATGTTGTAGAACCACACTATTAGCACAACATCTTAAACATAGAAGTTGTAGAAACACGCTATCTGTACAACACCTCAAACATAGAAGTTGTAGAAACACACTGTCTGTACAATATCTAAAACATAGAAGTTGTAGAAACACGCTATCTGTACAACACCTCAAACATAGAAGTTGTAGAAACACGCTATCTGTACAGTATCTAAAACATAGAAGTTGTAGAAACACGCTATCTGTACAATATCTGAAACACAAAAGTTGTAGAAACACGCTATTAGCACAACACCTTAAACATAGAAGTTGTAGAAACACGCTATCTGTAAAACACCTCAAACATAGAAGTTGTAGAAACACGCTGTCTGTACAATACCTCAAACATAGAAGGTGTAGAAACACGCTATCTGTACAACACCTCAAACATAGAAGGTGTAGAAACACGCTATTTGTAAAACACCTCAAATATAGAAGTTGTAGAAACACGCTATCTGTACAATTATTAGGTCCTTATCTTAAACTTTGGACTGTACTGTAGAATCAGATTATTAGGTCCTTACCTCAAACTTTGGACTGTTCTGTAGAATCAGATTATTAGGTCCTTATCTTAAACTTTGGACTGTACTGTAAAATCAGATTATTAGGTCCTTACCTTAAACTTTGGACTGTACTGTAGAATCAGATTATTAGGTCCTTATTTTAAACTTTGGACTGTACTGTAGAATCAGATTATTAGGTCCTTATTTTAAACTTTGGACTGTACTATAGAATCAGATTATTAGGTCCTTACCTCAAACTTTGGACTGTACTGTAGAATCAGATTATTAGGTCCTTACCTTAAACTTTGGACTGGACTGTAGAATCAGATTATTAGGTCTTTATTTCAAACTTTGGACTGTACTGTAGAATCACATTATCTGCGGTCCTTGGAATAATTTTGAAATAAAGTTCTCTGGACAGTAAAAAATACAAATAACAACTTTTTTTACATAAATAATTTATATATCCTATAAGTCATATGCCTGTTTTGGTCTAAAATAAGTACAAACTTTACGAACGTGTAATTAAATCATATCTATTTAGTCAAAAGGATATTATGTTACCCCAGTACAATTCAACAATACATATACGTTTACCTAACAATCATAGAATACCGAACTGGTACAATGTTAATAAAGAAACTTCTTAATATAATTAGTTTTATTCAACAATCAGAGATTACAGAACTGACACAGTGTTAATAAAGAAACTTCTTAATATGATTAGTTTTATCCATCAATCAGAGATTACAGAACTGACACAGTGTTAATAAAGAAACTTCTTAATATGATTAGTTTTATCCATCAATCAGAGATT
>NW_013668922.1:122046-133602 GCF_000517525.1 Limulus polyphemus | reverse complement strand
CTCCTCTGTCCATCCGTTCATCTCTGCCAGTAGCTCAAATTGTGCTCTATATGCTTCCCACGGTGCCTTCCCATCGAATTCCTGTGGCTTCCTTCGCACTGGATCACTCCTATTGCTGACATTCATATCTGGGATGTGACTTCTAACAGGACTGAAGATGTCTGCATTAGGGTTTAGCTGCGGGGTCTGGAATGGGCTTGTCATTGTCTGGAGCTGATTAAGTCGATGGTTAATGTATCCTCCTTGTGTAAAAGACAGTAAATCATCTTTTAATGCATTTAATTCGCTTTGAAATTTACTAATGTTTTCCATTTGTACTTTTTGACACTGTTGTTGACTTTCCTGTAGTTGCTGCTGACTTTCCTGCAACTGTTGGAGACTTTCTTCCTATTTCCTTTCTTGTTCTAGTTGCCACTGCTGTAATCTATCTTCTTGTTTATTTTCTTTCTCCTCCAACCACTGCTGTAGGGTTTCTTCGTGTTTATTTTCTCGTTCTTCTTGTTTCCTTTTTTTTTCCTCCAACAACTGCTGTAATCGCTCTTCTTGTTTATTTTGCTGTTCGAGTTGTCCACTGTTGCAGGTTTTCTTGCCACTGCTGTAATCTCTCTTCTTGTTTCTTTTCTCGTTCTTCTTGTTTCTTTTCTTTTTTTTTATCCCACTTCTGACACAAATTTGTTACATCTCTGGTCGTTAGTTGATTTTCAGTAAAAATTCTTTCCGAAGAAACTTTAGCGATACAAGTCCTTTCTTAAATAAAACTGGTTTATTCTTTCTGAATACAACTTTGCAATACACTTAATTTCCACAGTCACGCTATAACAAATGCTATAATTCACAACGAACGACTCACGTGCTCGACTCAATTGTCAGTCTCTCACTGTCTGCAGCTCAATTACATTGTTGCCATCACTTTTTGGCCGTCTTATATACAAGAATACCTAACATCTAGTAAACACTCGAGGCTTCAGGAACTTTCGAGAATATGACGTGTTACTAGCGTCACGTGACCACCGCTGTCGTAACAATATATATAAAGGTAGAGGGTGCGTAGAAAATACTATAGTTGCCAGGAACAGACATGATCCTTCTAGAATCTCATGACGTGTTACTAGCGTCACGTGACTTCCGCTGTTGTAATAATACCTTCTCCAATGGATCTCATGACATAAGACAAACAAACAAGATATCTTATAAGATTTATACCAGGGACTCAACTCCAACTCATAAGTTAGTCAAACAACCCACACTTGCTAAACAAGCTGAGGATTTCAGAAAAAAAAGCCATGAAGGATTAACGAGTGAAAGAACTGAGAACTGAGTATCACCTATTGTACTTATAAAGAAGAATGATGGATCCACAGGGTTGTATGTGGTCAACCAGAAGGTGAATGAAGTCGCAAAAAAGGACATCTACTTGCTGCTAAGTTGACTTTACTTTGGATGTTCTATCTGGATCAAAATGATTTTAAACATCGGATCTTAAGAGTAAATATCAGCAAGTGCAAGTCAAAGTAGCAAGGAGAAAGAAAACAATCTTGTTTGTATGAAACTGATTGTGGCAATTTGTTGTGTTACTCTTTGTAGTATGTATAATGTACCTGCTATATTTCAACAACTAGTGGAGTGTACTCTCTCTGAACTACCCTAAAACATTATACACATTTACTTGAATGACATAATTGTACATGAAAAACATTTCCTAATGCTTATTGTGGGCTAAAGCAGTTGTGAATCTCTTGAGGAAAGAAAACCTTACGTTGAACTCTAAGAAGTGTGAATTGTTCCATCTACAGGTGTGTTTACAAGGAACATAGACAACAGAGAGGGAGTGTCTGCATAACCATTTGAGGTTGAACCTGTTTAGAATTGGCCAATGCCAAATAGGTTTTGTTTATTTGTTGACTGTGAATAAACATTAAATAAACTGAAGAAAACATTAACTACTGCTCATGTATTAGCACATAATATGGAAAAGGAAATGTGATTGCCTATTATAGTAACATATGAATGCTGCAGAGATAAGATATTGTATTTAACTCAAAAAGAGTTACTAAGTGTTTTGAGTCCTAATTATATAGTCATTTCCATCATTACCTATATGGATAAAAGTTTACACTTTGAAAAGATCATGCAGTATCGAAGTGGCTTGTAAAATTTTCCTACTTTAGAAGGCCTAATAGCAAGATGGCTACAGAAATTTCATGAGTATAACTTGAACTGTGCACTTTTAAATGAATTAGCCATTTATATAGATGAACATTATAAAATATGGGACCTAGATTTTCCACTACTTTTTATGAGTTAGTGAACAGAAGTACATGAAGATATTGGCAATAAACCATCATCCTTGATGTTTTGGAGAGAAATTACCAATTGACTTCTGTGCTCATATAAAGAGAATAGTCACTCAGCAGAGTATTACACAGAATATACAGAGAGAGACTAGGGAATACCATTGATGTCATACATTACCTTACCCAGGGAAGACTTAAATTGGTTAATGATGAAACGAAAAGTCGCTATGATAAGGATGCTGACAAGACTGGATTCTATCAAGATGACATGGTATGGTTGCACAATCTGTGCCACAAGAAAGGAAAAAGTTAAACAGTTGTTAGTAAGGATAATATTTTGTAGTGAAAAGAAACAATTATATGGTTTACTGAATCCAGAAAGATAGGTAGTTCAAATTAAAGGTCATCCACTGTGATAATCTCTGAAAGCCGTCAGTGAGAAAACAACCAACTGGATAATTCCAGAGAATAATATGTCTCAGAAATTCAACATGTAGAGGAGCTTAGATTCCTGTCGAGAACACTTCCACAGGATCAGCAAGAATAGAACCACTAGTGAATTTGCTCGACCATCTACATAGGAAGAACTTCCCCAGTGAGAGGACAATAACTAATGACAAGGAACAAGAGGTCATTCCATCACTATCTCATCCCCTTTGGAAAAGAAAACCACCAAAGAGACGTGGTGACTGGACAGTTTAGTGTAGTGTTTTGTTTGTATTGTTACGTCTCTGGTTGTTCGTTTGTTAATTTTCCGTACAAATTCTTTCCGATGAAACTTCAGTGATACAAGTCCTTCCTTAAATAAAACTAGTTTACTCTTTCTCAACTAAACTTTGCAATACACTTAATTTCCACAGTCACTTTAACTTAAACACACTTTATAATTCACAACGATTCACGCACTTTACTTACGGTCACTAACGTGCTTGACTCAATTGTCCGTCTCTATTTCTGCCTGTCTGCAATTCTATCCTGGTGGTCACTTTATTTGCTGGCTTATATACTGTTACGTATCTGGTCGTTTGTTAATTTCCCATAAAAATTCTTTCCGAAGAACTTCAGCTATACAAGTCCTTTCTTAAATAAAACTAGTTTATTCTTTCTCAACTCAACTTTGCAATACATTTAATTTCCACAATCACTTGAACTTAAACACACACTATAATTCACAACGATTAACGCACTTTACTTATGGTCACATTAGTAGGACAGAGAAGCTGACCACATTAATAACATTTGCAAATTTTTTCTTGTTTTGATAAATTAGTTTTTAAAGGAAAGCAAGAAACTGTGTTTTTTTTCAGATATCTGGACAAGGCTGATAGACTCGAGAAAAGGGGCAGCTAGTCAACAATGCATACAGTCATCTCTTTGGCTACTCTCATCACATAGTGGGATTTGACTGTTACTTTTATAACACACATATGGCTCAAAATGTGGAGCGTGATTTTTCAGCAATGGGACGTGAACCATGGACCCTCAGATTCAGAGTTTAGCATGATTACCACTAAACCATGCATAACTCAAGACAAGGAAGTAGCAATTGAAATCAGCCTGATATCTGAAAATATGGTTTATACTAGGAGAAACCACGACTTATTACCGTACTGGTTTTAGTCATGAACACATTGCAAATGGTAAAGGACGAAAACCTAACAAGAACCTAACACCAATAAACTCAAAATAAAAGAAGCTGTCTTAATTGAAGAAAATAGCCCCACCTTAAATCAACACCCCGGGATAGCAAGATACCTATATTAGACTGTGAAGCAATATTCGGTCATGTGACCTCTTTGTTCTATAGTGCATATATACTCATGTATCTCTATAAGCTACTTGTACCCGAGGATGAGAAAATTTTATCGAAACGTCGTACATTTATAATAAAGTTTTTTCATTATCCAGTCGCCCCCCCCCCGTGGCACAGCGGTATTTCTGCGGACTTACAACGCTAGAAACCGGGTTTCGATACCCGTGGTGGGCAGAGCACAGATAGCCCATTGTGTAGCTTTGTGCTTAGCTTCAAAACAAATAAACAGCCAAGCCGTCTCAAAACGTGCATAGCTAAATATAGTCTATGAAATGGGTACACATATATTGTTGTATCGATATCAGCAACAAATATTATTGGTTATCTGCCACCCCTCTCTCCTCATTTTGGGTAGTTGATGTGCCTACATATAATCATACCTGGGTTTTTAATTAAAAATCCATTTTAGTGACTCATAGTTCACATGAATGTCAACTCCCTACCAGTTGTATTCATTTTGTCATATATTATGACTGCAAGCAATTCTTTTTTTAATGTGCAATACCAATACTACAAGTAGTACACATGATAACATGTTCCACACTTTTCTGGTCTTGTGAAAACAGCATTCCAATTCCACTATCACTAAAATCTTATATTGATGATGAAAGGACTATATTTTCCAGGATAAACCAACATCATAGACTCAATTAAAACTCACATTTTATGTAAGAATGGCAATTGAAATTTGGGCCACAGTCTCTAATTCATCTAAAATATGAATTAGCTTTACTCAAAGCAGGTAGTTAGACTTGTTAGGTGGCTACAAATTATTTATAATATAAAATTTAGAAAGCTGCAAACTTTCTTTATATGACTGAGAAAGAATACAATGCTTCTTGCACAATTAGAGTGTTTATTCTTTCTCAGTTCTTCTTGGTTTTATCGTGTATAGTTCGTCATAGATTCATCTTGAGGGACAGAAAGCTGAAGATCTATTTATGGATTCAGTATAAATTATTGCTTAAGCGTCTACTGTTGTTTTTGTTTTGTGTTACAATAAAGATTGTTTCACATTTAACACCACAAATTTCTTGCTGCTTAAAACTCAGTCAAATTTCCAAATCCAGGTGTTTTGAAAATTTTATGTTTAATCATCTCATTGTGGAATGGACCTAATTGATACTTGCATGGAAATCAGTTTATCCAAGAATATCACAAGTAGATAGAAAATAGTAATTTTATTTTCATGGCCACAGCATTTATTGTAAAGCTTTTTGTTTTATTAAACTAGGTGTTAGCTCTTGATTGACCTCTTGAGTTGAACAAGTTTAAATGAATTATTCTAAGTAAAAATATCCTATTTTCAAAGAAGAAGTACTCATGATTGAGAAGAATATTTCCCTTCAGGAGACAAAAGGGGTTGTAGTACAGAGATAAAGAGTCCAGAAAAAATTATTTTCTCTACAAAAGACTTTTGGCCATATTGCAAAGGTCCAAGACATCAATCACCTTACAAACACAGATCCAAGAAGATATTCTGATGTCTGGAGCATGCAGACTGATACCTCAAACCTTGCCTCTAAGGATCAAGTTTGATGCAAGGATTGTCGACATTGGTTAGCAATTGTTGAGTTCAGGACTCACATGTTGTCATAAACCAAAGCACTGCAGCCCTAGCTTTGGTCTAGAACACCAATGACCAGCCAAGAAGGACTAGAAATGCTAGTGATGGACGACCTCTACCAGTCAGAGATGTTTCCCCCACAGGAGAGACAGCAGGCACACACAGGCAAAAATCATGAACCATGGGGTGGTGAAGCTTCGATCTAATAGGCATCTACGTCACCAACCATGGCTCTATTCAACAACAAGAGTTGTGCAGGGTTGTCTAATGAGTTATATGAGCAACTCATAACCTTACCACCCTGGACAGAGATTAATTACTCAATGCTATTTCAGCCAGACATTGGCTGAAAATCTACAAGGGAAATGCTTTGATACACATCACAGATCGCTGTGACTGAGACAAAGCAGATTTTTCCCCTGATATTTAAAGGAATTGCAAAAAGAGGAACTCGACCATTTTCTAAAGTGTTTCAAGTAGATAATTTCTTGGAAAAGATTGACTCAGGAACAGGCTGTCCAACACCTCATCCTGATCATGGATGCTCCTGCCTTGTATGTTACTGAACACCTGGATGAAGAACAGTAAAAGGGCTGGGAGGCACTCATTTAGGTGTTGCATCACTAATTCGACTCAGTGGGGAAGTGTGAGAAGTTTAAAACATGGAAGAGGACAGAAAGTGAAAGACTCGTTGACTATATAGATGATATATGATTCCTTGTGAATACCTACCTGGCAATGGTATCCACATATCAGGAGGTTTTCTTTATAGATACAGGTAACATACATCTAATAAAGCAACCACCATACTAGTTTCCCTGGAGAAATAGGGAGGTCACCAACACTGAAATACATGAGATATTTAAAGGCAGAGTAGTACAATCTTTAGATAGTTTTGGTAGTTTCCAGTAACAGTTGTCAGGAGAAAGAGGGTACACTAAGGTTCTGTGTTGATTCTAAGCTTATGATAGCAGTAACTCACAATGACACCTTCCCCTTACTGTGAATAGATGAATCTTTGAACATGTTAGAAGGTTCCCATTGGTTCAACACCTTTGATCTGGCATCTGATTACTGGTAAGTCAAGCTGGATGACGAGAATAAGCCTAATAATGTTTCTGCATGAGACATGGCTTGTTTAGCTTCCATGTCATGCCATCCAATCTGTGTAAAATGCCTGCCACTTTTGAGACGCTAATAGAACTTACACTGAAGGGAGTGCAATGATATAAATACCTAGTCTATGTGAACAATGTTTTTATTGTTTGGTGGTACTTTCAAGTTTGTCTGAAAACATGAGAATGGTATTTCTGCATATAATTAAAGCAGGCTTGAAACTGAAGCCTGAAACGTGATTGTTCATGTACGTAAATGTAGAGTTTGTCTATCATATTGTAAGAGATGAATTCTCCATAAACCTGGCAAAAATAGCTATAGTGAGAGAATGGTCTCGACCTGTGATCAAGTGAGAAGTCTGCAATTTTCTCGGTTTCGCGTGTATTACTGACGATTTATGACCAGCTTCTCCAAGATAGCAGCACCATTGTCTGCTATCTCAAATATTTATATGGTGTGAGGAATATAATCAATCAATTTGATCCTTTAAGTTTTGCAAAAGAACATATATTTCAGCTTGGAGATTAGGTCTAGTTGTGGTACATACCAGTAGCATGGAAAACTTGGGTCCAACTTGATTGGTCCATAACTGGTACTCTATCAAGTTGATCACTTAATGTATGAATAACAGTTGACATGAGTCATGTGAAAGTACACGGATCACATTAACAAGTTGCATCCATATATCACAGATAAGCCTTGTCTATTAATCTTAAGATGAGATTGACAATTTAGAGGATAACGAGGATGCTGTCTCGAGTCATGCGAACTCATCTGACAAGTGAGAAAGAACTGAAGTACTTTTCTGGTTGTATATACCAGAGATAATACAACATACAGCTCTAGCCATTAACCAAGATACCAATGGCAACCTTCCAATTTATATGGGTAGGACTGATTTATTTCAAAGCTAGGATAATCATTAAGATGAGTGACCATTCATTGAAATTGTGGTGACATTCCTTGCTTTCCAAGCTATCAAACAGTATTTTACTAAATGAGATATCTACTGGATATTGGATGATCACTGCTTGTTCATCCAGTTGTTTGGTCAAAAACAAGTGATTGAAAATGGCTTTGTAACACTTGATTTTTGAGCAAATGAGTGGTATTAAGATACAATGTATGGGCTACATCGTAGAATTATCACTCAAACTTTGTCAGTTAAGATATTTGTTTGGTCGAAAAACTAACAACTGAGATAGCAAGTGACATTAAAATGCAGTTTATTTGCTACATTGTAGAATTACCATTTGATCATCATTATCTAAGACAGTCTAGTAGTCAAAAGGCTGCTTATTGAAAAGGTGTTTTAAACCTTGCTCTATGAAATCCCTGAAAGATAACGTGCAATTCTATGTATGTATTATATCATATGGTCAGTCATCATAAAACTAAGACAGCTGGAATGAATAGATATAATACCTAGTAAACCAACAGCTTGTACAACTGATAATGGAAGTTGGAGTTCGAAATCTCAGTTTAAATAGGTTTAAACCCATGATTTTTGAGCTAGCAGGTAGTTTTGTCTAGCAAAATTTATGTAATGCATTTTATGACTACTATTTGATGATCTTAAGCTGATGCAGTCATTTATCGAGCAACTAATGATTGAAAGGAAATACCATTCCTGCTTTCTGTGCTAACAGAGAGTAATATCCAGTAGAATGTACGGACTACATTTTGCGACTATTACTTGTTCATCATTAGGGTAAGAGACTGATGATTGAAAGGGTGTTGCAATCTTACACTCCAAACTATCAAGCATAGTTTCACTAAAGGAAATATCCACTAGACATCAGATTATAGTTACTTGATTATTGAAAGCTAGGACAGTCACTGATGTGCTTGATCACAGACTGAAAAGTGGCAGTCCTTGCTTTCTAAGCTATCAGGTGATGCAAACAGTATAATGCATTCCCTAAATTGTGGGATTTCCATTAAATATGCAGTTAAGACTATTGCTTAATTGAAACAAACCAATGATTGAAAGTGGGTTTGTAATGCTTACTTTCTGAGTTAACACTTTTTAATTTGCTGAGAGTAATAGTATTTCTGTTATTCAGATGAGCCTTGAAAACTATGAAGTGAAGACAAAGTATGAAAAAAATGTATCAGTGTTGATGAAAATAAAGTAATACACTTTGGGTTTGAAAATTTGGATAGAACTTTTTGGAGGGAAAATCAATGATGTTAGAATTGCTTGAAATCTAAAAAGATCAAATTAGAATCTATCTTATATTCTTAGAAAATTGAATTCAAGTGTGAATTGTGTTATTGCAATATTGTATGAGGCATCATTTAGAATACTGTGTGCATTTATGGCCCCATTTCTACATATGGGCTATTAGGATGGTTATGATCTATAAAGAAATAGACCACGAAAGTCTTAAGCAAATGGGTTTATATTTATAGGGAATAATATATAGGGGCCAGTTAAACCAAGCATTCAAACTTGTAATAGTTTAAATAACCTGCTTCTAAACAGGCTATTTGAGTTATGAAAAAAAAAAGATTGGAAATGTCAATTTAAATGTGAGGGATAATATGTTGAAAATGTTTTACTTCTTTCATAGAAGTATAAACTTCGGGATTATTTTTCTGATTAAGAGGTTTGTGCACTAAATTAAACCATTTAGTTTTTTTGGATAGGTATAAAGATGTGAAGTACTACACTCAATTTTGTTGTTGATATTTTCATTGGTTAATTTGGTGAGAGATATGATTTCAATATGCAGAATGACTTTTATCATTTTAATCATTATTACTTTGCACGTAAAGCTGTGAGCATTAACTTCCACAGCGTATGAGTACTTTTATTCCTTTATGACTTCTTAAACATCCTTCCATTTATTTATGCTAGTTTCTCCTTTAAGATTGTGGTGAGGTCATACATTTTCATGTCTCCACAGAGAGACACTGTTTTTCTATTTTTTCTTCTTCTTCTAAACATTTTTCAATCCACCACAATTCCTTCCTTTCTCAACAGATTGACTTGAAACTTTGTATGATTATACCTTGGTCCAATACACCCACGTCTTTTTAATTTAGTTCTTTAGATATTATGGGGTCAAAAGTAAATCACACCAAAAATGTATGTTTTGAACTCCTGTGTGATCATATTTACAGCAATCCATTTGAAAATTAGCACATATATAAATTTTCATGCGCCCAACACAATGACATAGAAAAGTTGGATTTGCCTATTTTGAGTCTTTTTAGGGAGGGCAGAACTAAAAAATAACATGACTTGTGAGTTTTTGGTCAATTACTCGGCCATATTTTAACCAATTTATATAGAATTTGGTACAAAGGAATTTTGCAGTTTTCACATATTGCCAAACAAAAATAGTGGACTTGCCTATTTGTAGTGTTACGTCTCTGTTCGTTAGTTAATTTTCCGTAAATTCGTTCCGACGAAACTTTAGCGACACAAGTCCTTTCTTAAATAGAACTGGTTTATTCTTTCTGAATATAACTTTGCGATACACTTAATTTCAACAGTCGCGCTATAACAAACGCTATAATTCTCAACGAACGTCTCACGAGCTCAACTTCAACAATACTCCGTTCAATTACACACTCTCTGACTGCAGTTGAATTACTCATTGCCCCGTCACGTTGTGACCATCTTGTATATACGAGACTAACACATATCTAGTAAATGCTAGGGCATTCATGAAGGAACAGGATATTTCTAGAAAGAGGTGGCGTGATACTAGTCACGTGACCTCGCTGATGCAACACTGCTTCTCCTTAGTATTGTTCGTCCCGAACAATAGCCACTTACAATAAACCAATAACAATTAACAATAACTTAATTAAATGTACAGAATTACAAACACAAAATTACAATTCAACAAAATTTCTTAATTCTACTGGACGTCTCTTCTTCCGTACTGGTCTCTATCTCGTTGGCTTCTGCTTCATATGTAGTTCATCTGCTTCATCAGGAAATGTCCTATCGTCGATAACAGTCACATCAGTGATAGTAACTTCATCAAGAGCTTCACCGTTTCCCTTCTCAAAACTGAGTAGAGTTTCTTCTTTGACAGTGGCTTCTTCAGGTGGCACGTCTTCAGCAGCATCATTTGTTTTGTTGTTCACTTCGTCCCAACTGAAATGTCCTGGACCATGATAACGCTAAAGCCTGCTGGAATGCACCACTTTTGGCTTACCTCGGCGACCACATTTTATCCGGAAAGTCACGTCTGAGAGATGATCCACTATGTCATATGGGCCTTCCCATGGAGAAGACAACTTAGGAGACTTCCCTTTGGTCTTCCTGGGATTATACAACCACACCTTGTCTCCTGGTTCAAAGCTAACTTCATTAGATCTCTTAGCATAAGTTAACTTCATCGAATCAGCAGACGTTTTCAAGTTTGAACGCACTTGATGGTGAATATCATCCATCCTTTCCAATAACTCTTTCACAAACTCTGACACATTCTCAGGCAATTCTTCATAAGGTGAGCGTCCTGTTAACAGATCCACTGGCAATCGAAGTTCCCAACCAAACATCAAATTTGCTGGAGTGTATCCAGTGGTTTCATGCTCTGCTGTCCTATAGGCCATCAACAGTGGAGTAAGTAAGACATCCCAGTCATCTTGGCAGCTATTAGAAAACTTTGCCAATTCCTGTCCCAGTGTCCAGTTGTACTTTTCTACCATCCCATAAGACTGTGCGTGAAGTGGCGTTGTCCTGGTCTTTCGGATGCCAAACAACTTTCGGCATTCTTGGAACACAGCTGATTCAAAGTTAC
>NW_013668922.1:107066-121046 GCF_000517525.1 Limulus polyphemus | reverse complement strand
TTTGGGTTCCGTACCTGAGTTCTAGAGCCGCTACCAGTGCTCTATAGTTGTGCCTGTCATCTGCTGACAGCTGTGCAAGTATTTCCAGTGGTTGTCCCTTCAAGCTCGTTGCCAGGTATACTGCTTTCTGCTCCTCTGTCCATCCATTCATCTCCATTCGTTAACCATCGACTTAATCAGCCCCAGACAATGGCAAGCCCCTTCTAGACCCTGCAGTTAAACCCTAATGCAGACATCTTCAGTCCTGTTAGAAGTCACCTTCCAGATATGAATGTCAGTAATAGGAGTGATCCAGTATAAAGGAAGCCACAGGAATAAGATGGGAAAGCACCATGGGAAGCGCATAGAGCACAATTTGAGCTACTGGCAGAGATGAATGGTTGGACAGAGGAGCAGAAAGCAGTATATCTGGCAACGAGCTTGAAAGGACAACCACTGGAAATACTTGGAAAGTTGTCAGCAGACGACAGGCACAACTATAGAGCACTGGTAGCGGCTCTAGATAGGTCTCTAGGTCAAATAAGGTCTTGAGTGTAGCTTGTCCAGCCCCAGAATTCACCAAACCTTTGATTGAAATACAACTTTGGGACTGTGAGACATTCTTTGCTTGTTGCACCAAATGTTCAACCCAGTGAAAAATCTAGCAATCTATCAAGCCAGGCTCAGTGTTTGGAAGAGGGGTACCACAGGGAGGTTGGGCCACTTATGCATATTGTTACGACAGCGGTAGTCACGTGATTCTGGTAACACGTCATGATATTCTCGAAGGATCGGGGAACATCACAAATAATCCAGTATGTGCTAGGCGCCCTCTATTCCTGTATATATGTGTGCCGGGTAATGTGAGACAAATCATTCAGAATTGAATTGCAGACAGGCAGAGATAAAGATGGACAATTGAGTCAAGCGCGGTAGTGACCGTAAGTAAGTGCATGAATCATTGTGAATTATAGCATGTGTTTAAAGTGACTGTGGAAATTAAGTGTATTATAAAGTTGAATTGAGAAAGAATAAACTAGTTTTATTTAAGATAGGACTTGTATCGCTAAAGTTTCTTCGGAAAGAATTTCTACGGAAAATTAACAAACGAACACAGAGGCGTAACAATATGATTTATGCTTTTTACATGGTAAAGCCTACTCTGCAATGGTTTCAGTGGATTGCAAGGACATCATCATTGTAAGGGCTACCCAGTTAAATGATGAGGCACCACTCCTTAATTGAGGCAGTTTTTGTAGTGATGCAGTACAAAGTGGTAACTTCAAACTTGTCACAAGAGAGAAAGAATCCTGCAGTGGCTGTATCTTGGACAGATTGTCCTATCCAGACATGCATGCTCTTCTAAGCTTGAAAGTTAACCAACCATTCACACATCCTGGCACTGCAATGCAACTAGATGGGTATCCAGTGAATAGGCACGGTTGTTGTGATATTTCCATGGTTTACATACTGTAGTCTATGCTAACTATGCCTCCACCCAGACATTTTCCTGTAAGATACAAGTGAAGCTTTTGTATTGAATGTGGAGCATTGTGTTACTTTTGACTGAGTTGCCTGTACCTTGCCAAGCAGCAAGGTAGACAAAGCTATTGGTTTTGATGATGGCTCAGCAGATGAGAGAGAGTCAAAAACAGAAAGTGAACAAATTTCCTACAGCTCCAGGGCACTAACTGAGCCAAAGTTGGACCTGTTCACCAATTTATGGAAGTGCAATGGATAGCTTGTATCAAAAGATTTTATGGTAAACCCAACTCTTTTAGGGCTTGGTACATGCCTGTCAGAGTACAGGGGCAGGAGATGGAGTTCTGGTTTATACAAGAGCAGCCAAAACACTGATAGGTCTCAGAAAATATCAGGGTCTTCTAATCGAAAGCAACACATGGGCCAGTTACTAATCATACAGAGTTCTTCAGTAATTCTTATTGTGTTAATACTTATAATATATTAGTATGTTCTTGATTCATTATGACGTCAGGGTATGTTTATTCAGTTACATATTTTCTGGGTTTTAAAGGAGACTGAGGAAGTTGATTTTTCTGGTGTTGATTTAAATTTTACTACTCATTCCAGTAACTCTTAATAAGTTCAAGTATCGTCCAAAGGTATGTCTTCTATCATGTTACATTTATCTCCTGACAAAATAAAATTTCCTTCTTCTATCAATACTAATTCATTAGTAATAGATTTAATACTTACATGACATTTAGTTGTTCAATCATCAACAGTACTCATATTTTTACTCTGTTGTTGGAATTAGAAATTTAGCTACTCCCTTAATTATTAATTACATCAGGTTTCCTAAATAAAACTTAAATTTCTAACCATGTAATCTAACATTCTATTGAATGTCTGAAATAATTCTTTATAATCTAATCCAGCTACATTTCCTGATGTTTTATGTTGTCTCTTATTCACATAATACATCTCATTTCTGGGTTAAAACTATCTCCTCTCTAACTTGTACCCAAGATTATTCCTCAAAGGGGCCTTTCTATCTGGTGTAATAGTTAAGGTATAGGTGGTAGTTATTGTGCTCGTTTGTATGGGTGTATCGCAACTTCCTGGCTCTGTACGAGTCTCTGTGCTACTACTCGTGTCAACATCTTGTGACTCTTGAACTCCTGTTTCATTTTCTGTGGTTATCATTGAGTCATCTATATACACACGCACATCTGGGTTGTTTGTTTCTATGTCTATCTTGTGTTTAGACTCATAATTTATTAGAGTATCATTAAATTTGTTACGTTTTCTTTTATTTCATTTTTTATCTTCTCATTTCCTTTTTATGTTTTATATGTTTCATATATTTTCTTTAGTCTGTTTATATGTACTACTTGTGTATTCTTGCAAAATACTTCTTTGGCTTGTTTGTTTAGTTACTCTAAAGGGGTGTTTCCATAACTGTGTCAGTTTCTTTGTGTTACTTCTCTTAAATATGTGAGCATACAGTAGTATCTTATCACCTATTCTTACGTCATTTACTTGAACTGTCTTATTTGCATGTTTCTCTCTTCCTTAAGCAGCATTTATTAAGTTTTTATATGTCAAGTAAAATGGCAGTTGCATTCACTGCAGGATCTTATCTTTACAATCTTTGTCTAGGGTATAACTTAACAGCCTCAGATACCAATATTTCTAACATGGGTAGCATCACTTCTCATTCATGTAATAAGGAGAAAAGATTTTCCTGCGTTGACTCATTATCTGTACTTCTGTAAGCAAACAGTAAGAATAGTGTTTGTTCATTCAAAAGTTTCTGACCTCTATCACAGTGTTATGTCCAATAATGTCTTATCAAACCTTTCTACTAATCCATTTGCTGTGGCATCATACCAGGTGATTTCTATTTTCTTTATAGGGCCATCACAACAAACGCCATCAGTGTTGAAAGAAGGAGCTGTAAGGTCTAAACACCCATCCTTTAATCATTAGTATAGTTTGTGAACATGTTGGTGTATACTGGTAACAATTAAATATAGTAAATGAGGTCAATAAACTAATTTCATATTTTCATCATTAGGAGTGTAAACAAATTAATACTGTAGTTTGTGTAGATAAAGTATATATTTTATCTTTTAATACATCTGATATAATCCAGTGATCTCAGACAAAATCTTTATTTACTCAGTAGAAGCTCAGAAGAAAACATTAAGGATTACTTACAGACTTCATTTTATAAAAAAACAAAAATGAAAAAAGCTCTTTCAGGTTTATAAAGGTTTTACAATATGAAATCCATCTTTTTTTTGAGCACCAAAGAAAAACTTATACTTTTTTTACAGGGATATTATGGGATCATTATACATTGTCACAAGTGTTAAATATGCCTAGCATTAACCTAATTAATTGTTTGGCTTTCCAAACTCGTGTAACATTTACACAATGCATCAATATGGAAATATCTGTTGAGAAAACTTTATGATCTCATGGAAGAAAAAGGTTGTCTGTACATGTACTTCAGCAAAAGATGGCTATATTTACAACGTAGTTCTATACAAGTTTAACAAGGATAAAAAAAAAAGAACAATGAATTATTTTCTTCTTAGTTTTCATAGATTCCATCTTGTAAACAAAAAATATCACAGTACTAATTCTGAATTACAAAAACAAATATAACACTTTCTGTTAGAATAATATTGCCATCTTATTAGGCATTTACTGTGCAGCTTATTGTAAGAAATATAAGCCACATGGTTTAAGATGTGATATTTTTATAGATGATGAGTAAGGAAATAGTTTGCTTCAGGGTGAAAATACCTTACCAGAAGTTTCTTTCCCCCTCCATTATATAAAGCATAGTAACCAACATAATATGACATGCAACAAAGGTTTTTTTTTATCACTGTTTCAATGCAGTTAGGCACTGTTTTAAACAGGTACAGGTTTTGTTAATTTGGTGATAACTGAGCTTAGGTATTATAAGAATTTTTTCCTTTTCTTGTCTCTCATCTGTATCACATTAGATAGGACAGCAACATGAGCAACAGATTTTGCTGTCACGATTATATGGATGTACACATAATGCCTGTTGTTAAACAGTGGTCATGGAAACATTGGTAATATACTAAAGGATGTTCATCCTAATGGTTTCTGTATTGAAATAATCAGGTTCATTAGTTTGTAATGTTTCTGTAACAATGGTCCTGTTTTCCAGACTTAACAATTGATTGAGAATGTAACGTGCAATGTATTTTCTTCACGTACACCTATGTGGGTTGATACTACCAAGCATCAGTGTATCTGACATCACATTCTTCTAATGTTGGAAGTTTTTTCTGAAAATGTAAAACATTATTAAGTTTTTAATAACAAAAATATTAATATAGATAAAAGGTTTTACTTCTGTATTAAAATACACTATTATTATCTTATTAGATGCTTGAAATATTCCAAATGTTCTATAAATTGAAACTACATGGAACTTTTTTGTATATTTATTTATCTGTCCTAGTGTTTAAACAGTAACATTTTCAATATTTATATTTTTTTCATAAATGAATAAAAAGTACTTTCTACACAATATTCATCATTTTCATATATATATAATTTTAAACAGATTTATGAGTGAAAATGTATATGAATCTACCTTAGTAAATACATATAACTCACCTTCAACCATTCAAATGTGTGGGAGGACAAAGAGGTACTGTTTAAGTTTAGTTTCCGTAGATTTTTCAGAGCTGAAAAAAATACAGTTGGTAACAGTTTTGGTTTTAAAAACTGAGTGATATACATTTACAGTGATTAAAAAAATATATATAGATATTTAATAGTATGGGAATTGTTGAAAATATTTTTTAACTAATGAAGAGGTGAAATTAAATGTTTTCTGTAGAGTGCATAGTAATTCTGTTGCACTGGTAGTTATTTTAAATACAAGTTGCCTATTAGCCAAAAAAAAACATTTAGGGGCAATCCTAAGCATGTCTTAAAATGATTTTGCATATTCCATCAAAATATATAGAAAATCACTATTTCTCACTGTGTGAACTGATCTTAAAATATTCACTGGTGAGAATGTTTCAAGGAGGATAGGCTTTGGAGTATCAGCAACATGTCGTCAGTTTGTCAAAATGTTTTGTATTATATTTAACATGGAAATGACTGTATTGTGACCAGAGCTGGATGATTAGTGGTATTTGCTACCCAACAACCTCATTAATTCATTACTGGATTGTACAGTATTAAAAAACGAAAGTTGGCAGAGAGCGCTGCTAGCAAGTTGGTGGTGGATGCTAACAAAGTTGAATAAACTTTAAAAACAAACAATCTTATACTGCTAAAATTGGGCAGAGCACAGACAGCCCATTAATATTCTGATTACTTAGATAGTTGGAATAATTGAAAATATTAAAGAGTAGAAACACCAAATTAAATTAGTTGATTAGTTTGGGAAAACCAATTTAACTGTAATTTGAATTAATTGGTTGTTGAAATAATCAAAAATAGTAATAGACAGAAACACTAATTTAAATTAATCATACCTGATTAATCAATTAATTTATGTGACACTAATTGATATAATTCATGCTCATAGGTAAATGATTATATAAATTTAATTGCTCAACTCCATTCGTTATATTTGTTAATTTCTTTTCTTCACCAAAATGCGAATTTCAGTGAAGAAAATATTATGTAGATGCCTAATCTAGTCTTTGATTAACTATTCCAACTGCAACATACTAGTTTTGCTAATTTCATCAGTGTTGCTTTGAAGTGAAGCAAATAAATAAAGTAGGCCTCATATAGTGATGGAATATATGCAATTTATTTCGTTTAGATATATATGTTTGTATATAGTCCTTTATCAACTACTAATAACCTAGAATACTTTAGTTAATCATGACAACTAATAAGTGAAAAATTGTGTGATGATTTGGCAAAAAATGTTCAACTTGATACATTTAATAGTCTTCCAATGAGCATGTTTGAATTTTACAGTAAATGTTATGTTAAAACACACAATATTTTGAACATTACACACACACTATTAGCTACAAGTCCAAAACAAATGAAAAATTAATTTTGACATTTAAACCTACAAAAATAGAAACCACCATTGGCAAATCATTAATGGTCTCTCTCTGCTATATACACACACATAGTGTTTTGTAATTAAAATAATATACCGTACCACAGCATAATTACACATTAGTTACTGCACACTTAAATGTGAACTGAGTGGGTCTGATCTATTGATTCATGTTTTTATAATGGATGTCTATTTTTTTACAAATGTTTAAAATCACTAACATTCATATTTCAATTGAGTTAACTGCATTCATTGACTTATAAAGAGCTAAATCAGAATACTTTAAAAAATTCAATATGGCTAAAACTGAGAAAAATAAAAACAAATATTTTAGAATTACGAAGAAAAAAAGGAGAAAATTATGGCCTTATATAATGAAAACAAAACATTGTTTTGAAGAGTGTGGTTGAAAGAATATTAGAGCATTTACCTATACATGGGAGGTTAAAGTCTAATAAAAGGAAGGGATATCCAAAAACAAAACATTCAGACAGGAGAATAGTTCATTCTAAAATAAATATAAAGATAAGAATATTCATAAAGTTAGAATTGCAGCAAAACTGTTTAAGAGCTGTTGCAAGAAAGTGGTTAACAAGGAAAAGTGGCAGCCAGAAAGCCTAGTATTTAATTTGTGGACATTTATTCAAACTCTGCAATGGATAAAAGAAAATTAAAAATGAATAGAATGATACGCCATGAATAGACAAAAGCAGACACCAAGATTTACAGACACAAGAGGAACTTTTGGGTGTATGTGACTAACAGAAGTTTAATCAATAGTGCATAAAAAAAAAAAACAGTGAAAGATGGTGGTGAGTTTGTAAACATGTTGGAATGTTTTTCTGTTCCAGGAGTGATAGATATTATCAAAACTGATGATATTATGAAGAAGTATCAGTACCATAATATCCTAATTCATCATGCAATACCCCAAAGACAATGTTTTATTATCTCTAGCTTTGAATTTCAACAGTATAATGATTCAAAACAAAATACCTTGCTGAAAAAGAAACATTTGAAGGAAAAGGAAAGAGCTGGAGCTATAAACGTTAAGAAATGGCTATTTCATAGTCTTTATACTAATCCAATGAGAATTTGTGACATGAGTTGAAAAGCACTGATGTAACAGACAAATCAACTAACCTATGTACAGTAAAAATGGAAGAAAAAATCAATTTGATAGTCTCAACAAACTCAAAGAATCCATGTCTGATAGATTATCATATAAATAAGGCGAAGAAAAGACCTATTAACTACTGATTATTCAGTTTGCTCCAAAATAAATTTCTTATGCCATATATTGTAATACTGAATATAACATATAAACCAAATCAACATTTTTTTCTTTTGCAAACTTTCATGAAAACTTGAATGTTGATAACTTGGATTCAGCAGTGGCATGGGGAAAAACCCTCATTGCAGAATTCTGTCTATAGCAGTCCTCCTAACTAAAATATCAGGATTTGGTCCTTTAATAGTTTTAACTTCTCCCTACATTGTGATTTCCATTGACATGAAAGTGTTAACTTGTTTTGGATGAGCAGGGTAGTCATATTTTGTAACTTTAACTAAATGAAGTATCCCCATTAAGATCAGACCAAGGGCAGTGGGTTTAATGGTAGTTAGAAGCAGCATCAAGCCATAAAAAAGCTGTGAAAAGAGTGCCAAGCCTGAGGTAATTTTGGCTTTTTTTGATAATAATTAAAAAGAATAAATACAATTTTTAGATACAGAAAAGCCTATTTCTTTTGAATGTAATAAAATTGGATCCCTTTCTAGCCTCCCCAACTAACTTTCTGTCCCCCAACTGCCTCCTAAATAAAATACCCTAGAAATAACATTGTGATTCACACTTTTGACTGATACTAGAATTATATCAAATTAGGTTTAAGAAAACTGGTATTCAATTTGAGCTACTCAAGTGCCATACCTGGATAAACTACTCAGGCCCAAATTAATTTCAAAAAGCGGGTTTAGTGACCAACATATTTTTCATATAACATACAATTATAACACACAAAGAAGACACAATATATATACTTTATAAATTAATAGGTTACTTACTAAATAATGCAGTTAATCCTTTGTCTGTAACTTGGGTTTCACACAAGTTTAGCACTTCAAGATTGTGAAGATGTTCTGAGATTAACATGACACCTGAATCACCAAACTATAAAAAGTTGGTAAAAGAATTAAAAGGGCTTATATTATGAGTTTATTAACAAAAGTGATAAAATAAAATAAAACTGTCTGTAATTAAAAAAAACATATAAAAGTGTAAGTTTCAGACTGACTGTTAGGAGTGTTTATTATATAATATGTAGTAAAATTTCTCTGACAACATGCTTTTGGAAAACTATGATAGCAACAGTAACATATTATGTAATGAAGAACACTGATGGCTAGCTATTTCCAATGTTGTTTTTTTTCCCTTTGATAGTGTATATTCAGGTAAGACTTAGAAACTACTGTAATGCAGTAAGACTGTTATGTGAGCAATACATTAAAATTTTTTACTTTGTCAAATTTACAGCGAAATTTCACTGACAAACAAAATCAATAAAGTTGTTGGTTTTCTTATTGCAATGCTACACAATGGGTTATCTGCATTTTATCCACTGCGGATAATCAAACCCTGGATTTAAGCATTGTAAGTCTTATAAACTTACTGCTGACCCACCAGGAGACATCCAACAATAGAGCTGTTAAGTTTTTACTTTTACTGAGAGGCTTTGGGCAGTAAAACAAAATCATTATTATTTTTTCGTTGTTTTGGTTCAAAAAAATAAAAAGTATAAAATTTGATTGTGTATTTTGTCATTTGAGACTGGTGTCAGTTCTTTTATCTTACAAGACTTTGCATGCTTTTACAGTGACTTGTAAAATTATTTGTCTGTCAAAATTGAAATGTGGCTATAACACCTCCATTGATGATATTCAAATGCACATAGGATCAGCAGAAAAACAAAGTTTGCATTGTATATAAAATCAACAGAAAAACAAAAGTTAGAATCAGAAAACAAATCCAATAACTCAAACATTTGTGGAAAGTGGACTATCCTTCACTAGTGTTAAATAGCACCTTGATTGAATGCAAAGATAATAAAATGAAAAGAGTAAGCATTTATTCTGAAATACTATTTCATTTTCTTAGTGTTTTTAAGGGGAATTACTTATGTAGTGTAATTAGATCTTAGGTCAAAAATCTGTGGAACAAGTCTGCAACAAGACTAATTATTGAAGCATTGTTGGTAAAAATAGTTCAGAAAGCTTGGAGAATAAACTGTCATAATGTCATTTATTTGAATGTACTCTCACTTGTTAAGTCTATTAAAGTAGATGAATGTTTTAAGAGAAACATCAGTTTTACATTTAGAACAATCTTATGTGATATTGCTGACTTACTTGAGTAGACCAGAGATTGAGGTAGCGTAAGGAAGGCAGCTTTATTAATTGTTCAGCACTGGTACAAGTGATGTTGGTAAAAGCAAGAGACAAGCACTCTAGGTTTCCAAATGAACCACAGCTCAGCAGTTGACTAAGATCATTGTCCTACCAAAATAAGAATAAAGGGTGAGAAAGTACAAACTACTCACTGTGGTGTGTCATCAAAATATTACGTAAGGTAACCATTTTAAAAATATGTTCTCCACATACGTATATATATATAACCTGGTTAAAGCCATCACAATTAAAGATTTAAGTCCTTCCCCCTTCTACTTATGATAAACACACTTCAAGTTACTTGAAAGTTATGAGCATAAATATATAACTTTAAAAGTTGGGAAGCTATATGTATGATGTGAAGTTGATCACTAAGCAATGCCCATTGAAAGTGTGCCTTTCAAGAGTAGTAATTATATATATACAACTCATTGTTGATATTTTGTTCATTTTAGAAAACTATTTTTAGATGCACATTGCAGGGCTAAGGGCTTAAATTAAGCTAGTAGTAATGAAACAGAAATATATACTGTAGTAGGTCAGAAATGTATTTATTAAGTAGCTCCATTAGCTGTATCAGAGACATGTAATTATTAATAAAGTATAAAATAGTATATTTTACTTTTACCAAGAAGATAGCATTATATCTAAATGTACAACATGTTGTGATGACTTGAGTATCATAAATATATAAATAACTGATGAATGCATCAAGTAATTTATCAAAGTTAGAATACTTTATACTTCTCACTATAACAGTATTTTTCCAGAAACAAACATGGTGCTTAATGCTGCTTATTCAAAACTTTGAACCTTCTACATTATATTGACCTCTGACTTCCGTTATATTTAGTTTTTCATTTACATCTGAATAATTCACCAACATGTAACCTCTCCCTTTAATCTATGATCATCAGAAAAGTTTATTCTATTTTAATATATTAAAATTTCCATGATATATATATATATATATTATCATATATGTATACTGATCACACAAATAATTGCAACAACACTCTGTATTTAAGATATTAATAAACGACTTGCTGAAAACACCAGTTAAACTGTGATGTGGTATTTCAAACTGATTTCCCTTTGAGTGACAAGATAAGGCCACAGAATAATAAGTGATTATGAGTTCTATAAATAACTGAGTTTGTGAGAAAGAGACTGGATTCAATTGTACAAAAGTGCAACCTTTATTCTAGACCCAAAGTTAGAGTATGTATTTATGTGACCTGTTGGATAGCAAGACCAAAACCTTCTCTCTCTCTAGACTTGTTACAGACTGACAAAAACCTCGTCTCATGTAACTATGACTCTCTTAAGGTAGCCAAATGCCTCGTCATCTAATTAGTGAAGCGCATGAATGGATTAATGAGTTTCCCACTGTCTCTATCTACTATCTAGCGAAACCACAGCCAAGGGAACGAGCTTGGAGAAATCAGCGTGGACAGCAAGACCAAAACCTTCTCTATCTCTAGACTCATTACAGACTGACAAAAACCTCACATTGCTTCATTAAATAAATATTGTCAGATCCACAGTCTGGCAAACTAACCACTGAGCCACACTTGGCCAGCACAAGATATAATCTTAAAAGAAAAATTCAGAGTGTCAATACTCCTATAGTCATTAAATACCTCCATCATTCATTATAGGAGCTTAGTGATAACAAATGGCTTGATGATTGAAACACAATTAGGCCAAAGTTATGAGGGTGAAAAAATTTAGTTCAAATGATAAATGTTTCTAATCTTTAAACGACTGAATTATTTGAACATTAAGATTTTAAATATAAACTTACAGTGGATTTTGGTGGAAGAGCAAGTTTTCGTGGCCCTCCTTTTTGTTGCTAAAAGAAAAAAGTTTATGTTAATGTCTGTACACAAATGACTTTTATATACTCTGAAAAGTATTTCTTTACATGTCAAAATAACATCGTCATAAAATTCAAGTTATATTTTTGTTATTGGCATGTTTCTAAACAGATATGCTTTACTTTTTTTTTAATTTGGAGAAAATTATAAGACAATTCTGATTTGATTTACAGTGGTTAATTAGTTCAACACATGTAATGCCAGACCATAATTTCATCATAACACAACATGTAACAAAATTAAAAAAAACTGTAGTATTTTCTGTTATCATTAACACTTTTTCAAATTAGGGGTCTTATCAGAGTATAATCATCTATGATCCAAATATCTGTCTATCATCTTGATAAACTCTGTTTAGAGATTCAAATACATTAATTTGTTTTACTAAAAGTTTTATCTACATGTATTTCTTTTACTACACTAATATAGAAGATTGCAGTTAAATCCTACAAGCTTTAGAAGAATGGCTGGTAAATTTTCATCTAATAAGTATGAACACCCACTACTACACATACAAAGAGCATATTATACAATATAAAAATGCAATATAAACAATTAGACTTCTCTAGTAGTATAAAAATGTACCTGCTGTGTTTTTAAAATTATGCTAATATACAACTCAAGACAATTTTATAACTTTATGAATTTGGAATTTGGTTGTCCAAAATGAAAACTCAAGAAACTCGAATAACAACAATAATAGTTTCAAATTATGCTCACAAGTTCTTGTAAGTGCATCTGTTTCTGACAAAGGGCAGCATAATGTTCTCTGCCTGTGGATGTACTCTGAAGGGTTGAGATAATCTGAAGCTGTACATCCTTATTCTCTATGATTTGAAATTCCATCATTGCACACAATATTTGTTGACATGTTTCATCCTCGCGCAGGGCTCTGAGCATACATGGTCCTAAGTTCTTGCTTAAGCTTTGAAGAAATCTTTTTCTTCGACAGCAACATTCAAGAAATTGCTTTAACTGAAAAACAATAATATAACATGTGAAAATATATATATAATAAGAATAATACTACCATTTATTCAAGGTTGGTTGTTAATGAAGATATTTTTTTTATTAGGAGTATACATCGACATTAAAAAGTATCTATTCATTTGTCTTTCACTGAACACGCTTGCCCTTTCAGCCATGAGAGCATTATAATTTGATGGTCAATCTCACTAATTTTTGGTAAAAGAGTAGCACAAGAGTTGGCAGTAGGTGGTGTTGACTAGCTGCCTTCTCTCTAGTCTATCCCTGTCACATAGGGACAGCTAGTACAGAGAGCACTCGAGTAGCATTGTACAAAATTCAAAACAAACAATCATTTGTCCTTCAAAACTAAAATCCCATTTTGATTTTTTTAAAAATGCATGCCATATAGTTCTCAATTACTTTTTATATTGATTATTATAAATATTTTTTTTACAAATAAGATCTTTATTGAACAAATTCTCACTTACACAAATTTTTATTAGGCTTTCTTGTAACTTATGGTCAATATTCTTACAAATTATCATATGTTCAAGATGTATCATTAAATACAGGAGTTGAATTACAGTGAACAGCCCAGAACAGAGTCCTGCTTCTTGAGAATTCAAATCACTAGCATCCCTAGTCTTCTGATTGGAATGTCAAAGTTAAATTACAAAATACAAATTCAACCATAGATTAAATATATAGCAATTAATTATGACCATATATATATGTGTGTGTATATATATATATATATATGCAGATTTTGTTAAACAAGACCAGTGTCTGTAGGTTTACTTTCTTCTTAGAATTCTTCTCAAGAAGTCGATAAGCCATCTTAACGTTGTTAGAACAACGGGTAAAGGTTGTAGCTAGTGATGAGTTGGCTGATGCGTTTCGAATGCATTCTGCATCCATTATCAAGGCTGAATGTTGTGTGAATTGTGATTACTGTTGGTGTACTAGGTCCTGACGTGCGAGTTTTTGGTTGTGGATGCGGTCACAGTGTTCTTTGATGGCTCCATTTTGTAGGTGCATTGTTAGGCGTCTTGACAAGGTTGTGGTAGTCATTCCGATGTAGGAGGCATTTGCCAGGAGCTCGCAGTCTCCTTTATTACACTTGTACTCGTAAATGACGTTCACTTGCTGTAGATC
>NW_013668922.1:100238-106066 GCF_000517525.1 Limulus polyphemus | reverse complement strand
ATATATATTCTTCCTACTTCCACTAAACATAATTTATTTAATTATGTATTTTAAAACATCAATACTTCAATATGTAACATTCTATTATTAATGATGACTTTTCGGTAGTACTAATTAATTTCCCTGGAGGGGTCACCTGTTTTACCACTGCACCACTATACAGTATACTATACACTCTTAATTTTGGTTTTATTTATTCTTGAAACAGAACACTTTCTGGGACCCTGCAGAAGTACATCTAGTTATATACCTTAAATATAGAGCAAAGTTACTGCATTGCAGTATGAAAGACTAAATACTCATTGCAAATCAGATAGATAATGATAACATGGGAATCTTTAAGTGTTAATGTTACAACAAGTCAATGTTTCAGAGCATATTTAGTAGGAGTATTAATAATGTTTATTCAGAGGAGAAAGCTGCAGTTTATTTTTTAGAACATGTTTGATTAAATAACAATAAGCAGACTGGCTCAGATTTTATTTAACTACACTGTAACGATTTATTACACTGCAGTTTGTCTATATTACGACACAATTTTTAGAAAGTTCTCTTTTTAGTATGTTTAGTCAATTATAAAACATCCTGCCAACAGTAGAAGGGAGGTAGTAGATAACAAATAACCCACTTACTATAAGGCTCCAGAGATCACCTTCATCATCACACGCTATACTCCCTGGGCAGTAAAGTTGAAACCAACCATCTTTATCATCACGGATCCCTAAAAGTGCCAGATGAACTTCACATCTAGGGTCTTTACAAATGCTCTCGATAACAAGCTTAAAATTTCTGTGAAGAACAACGTCAATATAAAGTTAATGCGTATTTTAAAACGGTAAAGTTTTCATTAACGTTACTCGACAAAACACAAAAGGTACAATAAATAAAAGTTATTCATTTATATATGAATGTAAGCGAACTTTAAGAATTCGAAACGTTGTCAAAATGATAATATAAAACGAGTCGCTAATTTTTATTATTACTGGTGAAATTCGGTAAATTATTACTAACATTAAAAATATAACGTTGATGGAAACATTTCTAAAAGAATCTGACAGCAAGTATTCTTAAGCTACTTCATATACTAAAATAATTCTTTAGGGAATGCTACCAATTTATAGAAAAGTTTAAACTTTAAAGAACAAAAAGTCGAAATAAAAGTTAAAATATACTTTTATGGCAATTTTAACACAATAAAATGATGATTTGCAATTTCTTATTTTACAGAAACTTTTAATATATACAGTGACTGTTTTGTTTCATTCTGTTATTAAGCACAAAACTGCATACTAGATTGTGTGTGCTGTGCCCACCACACGTATTGAAACCCGATCTTTAACATTGTAAATCTTAAAACTTACCGCTAAGCCACTGAGGTGCAAGGCATAATAAAAATTTATAATTAATTTTAATCTACTAGAAAAAAAAGAAGTTATTTCTATTTGTTGTGTGTGAATTTCATTACTAATTCTGAGTCGAACATTATTTCTGTCATTTCATTAATACAACCTTTGTTGTTTCCTAATTCAGTTAATGAAACGTACTAGCAAAAAATCAGATAATAGCTGAATTAATCAGGAAATTTAATGTGCAACCGGATAAATTTCTTGGTCCATGTTTGCTATCTAATCAAATTGAAATTGTTCGTAACGTATATAGAATAAACGTTTGTTTTCGAACCACTACTGTGACAAACATCTAATCAACATTGTAGTTTTGTACATGCAATGAAGGAAATATAAGTACTTACTTTGTGAACTGTGCATATGCCAGGGCACTGAAAAAGAATAATAAAACGCTAAACGTAAATAGTGTACAATAATTACGCAGTCTTATATTAAAATTTCAAGCACAAATACCAGATATTATTGACATTTATAATCACAAGGTATTTAATAAAAACAGTGAATCGCACTTTACTGATATTGTTACGTATCTGCTAGTTTGTTAATTTCCGGTATAAATTCTTTCCGAGGAACTTCAGCGATACAAGTCCTTTCTTGATTAAAACCAGTTTATTCTTTCTGGATACAAACTTTGTAATGCACAGAATTTCCAATCAGTAGGTTAAACTATACTTCTTTTATAACACACGCTATAAATCACAGTGATTCACACACTTTACTTGAGGTGCCTACTGTTCGCTTGACTCAATTATCTATATCTTCGATCTATCTGCATATCTATCTATCTATGCAATCACGCTGGTTTTTCTCGTCAGGCTTATATACCAAAACAGAGGGCGTCTAGCAAACACTCGGACATTCGCGAGGTTCCTCGATAAGTCGTGATCCTTCTAGAAACTCCAGCGTCGCGTGACTTCCGCTGTCGTAGCAATATGAAGTCTCGTGCCATTCTACTTAAGCCACGGTAACAATAGTGACCTGACTTTTGATTTCAAAAGTACTCTTTAATTAGAAGTTACTAAAAATTACAATAACACCTCTTGGAAAAATAAGAGTCCAAAATTAGTGATTTTTTTTTCATTTTCATGCCTTTTGATGTCTACTTTTTTAACTTGGCTGGTCGAGCCACTACGGTGGATTTTGATAAAAGAGTAAACCACTTACTCGTGAGGGAAGGGTATAGGCTGTAACAGTTGCGCCAAACCAGGTCTCCAGTCTTCAAATGAAACACTGTAAATATAATAAGCAATTATAAAATATGTTTTGATAAGATATGTTTTAAAATTAAAGTATCACGATAAATGTCAATGACATGACTTATATAACAAAAGTAAAAAATATGTTTACGAAATGTACATTTAATACCTTATATTCTTCCCTCTTCTACTGAACATAATTAAATTTACTCTTATCATTTAAAACCCCAATACTTCAAAAAATAATATTACTAAAGGTGGCTTTTCGGTAGTACTGATTAATAAGCTACTTAAAATGTAGAGTGTACAGTGGTGTAGGAAGGAATTGTAAAGTAAAAGTGCTTGGTTAGACATGCAGATTTTACAATGTGAGATTGAAAGTATAAGGAGCTTCTAAAAGTAGTTCCTGTGGTGCCCAAGACAGCTCAATCTAGGGGATCTGTGGGCATGCCCCCTAGAAAATTAATATAATAATATAATTTACAGTTGCTATAGAAGTCAAATGTGAAAGAGTGGCGGTGTTACAGCACCCCCGGTTCCGACGCCTCTGAGAGTGTAGTTATTTTATTATAGTATGAAAGACAGATCACTGTGATTGCAAATCAAGATGGATAATAATAACAAAGGAATCTTTTGATATTATGACGAGCGAGCGTTTCAAAACATATCTGTTGGAAGTATTAATAAGGTTTGTTCAGTAGAGAAAGCTGCGATTCAATTTTTAGAACAAGTTTTGGAAAACAACAATAAACAGACAGACTCAAAATTAACTTAAACTGTCTTTGTCAATAAGTAATTGTCTAAATACATACAAGTGTTGTCTTATTGAGTTTTGCAATGACGTCTGTTTGTTTGTAATTAAGCAGAAAGCTACATAATGGGCTATTTGTGCTGTGCCCACCACGGGTATCGAAATCAGGTTTTTTGCGTATAAATTCAAGACATGCCGCTGAGCTACAGGGAGGCTTGCAGTGAAGTAAAAATAACTTATAAAGATAATTGAAAACATCAGTAACGTTTGTTTGTTTTTAATCCAAGATAAATTCATTTCTAATTTAAGAATTTCTAAAAAAATATTAACGTTAAAAAGCTTTTTATGTTCACAACTATATTACCATCAAAGTAGGTTATCAGTTGATGTATTGTTATCATTTCTCACAGCAGAATTTCAAGTGTAAAATGACACTTGTTAATCCCTTAATACTGTAATTTTTCCATTACTGACTGGGTTGAAAGCTTAAGATATTGCAACAAAGATAAATAATTAAGAATCGGCTATTATTCATGTTTATATTTAATCTATATATAGTATTTGACCACGAACTAATGTTAAAAAAAAGAGGAGAAACTATCAACTTAAATTGTATATTTTTACTTTCTGTTACGACAGCGGAAGTCACGTGACCCTGGTAACACGTCATGAGTTCTAAAAGGATCGTGAAGGCCCGAGTGTTTGCCAGACGCCCTCTATTTTATTATATAAGCCCGGCAAATAAAGCGGAGAGATAATGGCAGATAGACAGATATCGAGACAGATAATTGAGTCAAGTGAGCGGTAGTGACCGTAAGTAAAGTGCGTGAATCGTGGTGAATTCTAATGTGTGTTTAAGTTAAAGTGACTGTGGAAATTAAGTGTAATGCAAAGTTGTATTGAGAAATAATAAACTAGTTTTATTTAAGAAAGGACTTGTATCGCTGAAGTTATTCGGAAATAATTTTTACGGGAAATTAACAAACGAACAGTGACGTAACATCTCCAAATTGCATTGAACAATTACAAACGTGCCAGTATCATGGAGATATATTTTTTAATGAATACTAAGTATGTACTCTGGACTAAAGTTCACCCTTTTAAAGCATGCAAACTATTGAATTCTGTGTGAACTTTGTGATCATCTTTTTGATTTGAAATACTCGTATTATATTTCGAATGATATCAATCAACGTAACTATATCAAAGTCCGTACGTAACAAGGAGTACAAACTCTACATGATCGATCGTGCGCTCTACGAAACAGAGTCAATAATTCCGGGAACAGCAGCTTTTTTGTGACGTTAACAAGAAGTATGTTCGGCGAAAAACAGTTTCCTTATGAGGTCTTTGTTTGTTTGTTGAATTTTGCGCGAAACTACTAAAGGGCTATCAGCGCTAGCCATTCCTAATTTAGAAGTAATAAACTCGAAGGGCAGCAGCTAGTCAACATCACCCACCGCCAACACTTGAGCTACTCTAATCGAATAGTGGGGTTGACTGCCACATTATAACGCCCCTATGGCTTAATAAATGAGCCTATTCGGTGACTGGATTCGAACCCGCGACCTCCCTATGATGTGATGAATATATTCAAGCTAAAATAACTAAGTAATGCAAGAACTTTTTAAACGCCAAACTGATAACAAATTCGTAATGGATTAATTAAGAATAATATAATTAAAAAATATCTGAATAGAATATAACGTTCTGTAACATTACTTTGATTTATATAAATGTATTGCTTCAACTTAAACGTTTAAATCTTCAACAAATCAAAACTTTCTTTTATGAGGTTAAGATATTCTCACTTTAAATGCCTACAGTGTAGGAAATATTTACTTTGACACACACACAAGGCCCAGGTGGTTAGGGTGTTCGACTCGGAATCTGAAGGTCGCGGGTTCGAATCCCCGTGACACCAAACATGCTCGCCCTTTCAGCCGTGGGAGTATTATGATCTGACAGTCAAGCCCACTATTCGTTGGTAAAAGAGTAGCCCAAGAGTTGGCGGTGGGTGGTGATGACTAGCTGCCTTCTCTTTAGTTTTACACTGCTAAATTAGGGACGGCTAGCGCAGATAGCCCTCGTGTAGTTTTGCGCGAAATCCATAACAAACAAACACACACACACACAATTAATCTGCACAAGAATTCCTAGTTTATATACGACCGTTTTCATTCCTAAAATACTTTTATTATCCCTTAAAACAGTGGTTCTCAAAATTTTCGGCTTACGTGCCAGTTTTTGTTTAATCTTTTTTTTTTTAAGTACAAACCTCAGGCCTAATTTTTAAAAAAGCGCGAAAAAATCTAGTAACACAATTAAAGTTTTTAACACTTGCCCATTAATGGGAAGGATGAGATTCTTTTTTCTGGCACAATTGAAGAATATGTAGTGCAATGTACAGGAATCCCTCGATTAGTGCGGTTAATGTGTTCTTTAAAAGAGCCGCACTAATCGAATATAATAACT
>NW_013668922.1:98205-99219 GCF_000517525.1 Limulus polyphemus | reverse complement strand
TATAAACAACGACGATCATCATGATGACGATGGTTTTTATGAATTATTGTTATGAAAAATATATTTGTTCAGTAAAATAGTAGAGATTTGCCCCAGGGTATTTCAAGTATTTTACCCCGGGGCATGAGGTGAAAAAATCTCTAAAATACCCCTAAGTGACGGGGTCGGGGTCCCCGGGGTGGACACTCTAGTAATAACTTGACAAATAAAATAGTTACCCATTTTCTATTTTAAATTTAAAAAAAAATGTTAATTTCGGTGCCTAAAACTTACTTTTCAATTACTATGGTTAAAATGAAATGTGTGTTACCGCAATAATCGAGTATTGGTTATAAAAAAATTTAAGCGCACTGAACGAAAACGCATTAATCGTAGGATCCCTGTATTTTTAATTTAAAGGAAAGAAAATACTTTGAATATTTGTAAACGGAATCCAGAAATGTGGAGAGTAGTGTGTATATTTACGCGGGAAGATCATATTGGGTTTATTACAAATGTTATAATTTTTTCGTGTACCATCCACATTAGCTCCACGTACCACAGTTTGAGAATCCCCAACTTAAAACAGTTTTAATATAATACTCATAAAGCTTTTGTTAATTTTGTGGCAGTTAGCGCCTCATGATTAATGTAAACAAAAGACGAGTAAGAAAAGCAAGTGCAAGGTTCAGTCATCATAAAACCAGTTTAATGCTAAAAAACCATATATGCCATCCCACTTTTCAACAGTGTGGGATTTTAATTATGGTTAGCCATTACAACTTTTCAAGTTGTGTTGATGGCTTTAAATCCTATGATCTGTGCTTTTTAATAATCACAGTAATGGATAGGTCCACTAGTAATAAATTACACTACAGATCTCGAAGTTTTAAACATTTCTGTTAACTTAAGGAAAATCTATTAAATTAAATGTAATTACAACTGCAAAATATTGTTACGACAGCGGAATTCACGTGACGTAGTAACACGTCATGAGATTCTAGAAGGATCATGTCTGTTCCTGGCAACTCTAGT
>NW_013668922.1:90159-97266 GCF_000517525.1 Limulus polyphemus | reverse complement strand
TCTATTTTGTATATATAAGCCAGGCAAATAAAGGCGGGGAAGAAGTGATGGCATAGATAATTGCAGACAGGCAGAGATAGAAACAGATAATTGAGTCAAGCGCGGTAGTGACCGTAAGTAAAGTGCGTGAATCGTTGTGAGTTATAGCGTGTGTTTAAGTTAAAGTGACTGTGGAAATTAAGTGTATTGCAAAGTTGTATAGAGAAAGAATAAACTTGTTTTGTTTAAATAAGGACTTGTATCGCTAAAGTTTCATCGGAAAGAAATTATACGTGAAATTAACAAACGAAAAGAGACGTAACAATATGTTGTACAGTACAAGTTGTGGCATTCGGCGTTATTATCAATAACCTATTGTTATTCAATTCATTTTTAAGTTACGGTTATAGCAGTTCTGTCTTTATGATAATATTAAAAATATAATGTTTTGTGAATAGCTAATGATTATCTTTGTAGCTATTTGCTGCAAGTTTTGCAAGTCGTAGCTATTGAAATCTTTCTTAACTATAATGTTCTTCGCACCTTAGGTCTATAAAAGTGTATATTTTATGGGATTTAGGAATAATGTGGAAATGTACTATATTTGAACTGTTTCATTTGTTCACTAACGTATTAAGTGCTGTTTTACTAAACATCTGTGATTTTTTTCAGAATATGTAATGCATACTGGAGGGGTTTAGATATTTTGACAATAAGGTTAGGAAATAAAAACGATCTTTACCCGTCAGATAATAATGATCATAATAAAAAAAATTATTTCATTTAACATTTTGCCGTTGTGGCTTCATTAGGGCTATTAGTACAAGACACTTCAAACAGTTCGTGTACTATTAACCCAGATGTTGGTGCAATTACGAAACGTTGGCTGAAATAAAAAGTTGTTATTATTATTAATATCTGGAAAGTAAAGGTATTTTTTTAACTTTATTGTCCAAACATCGGTGAATTGTCAGTTAACCCTAACCCCACCAGTGGCACAGCGGAAAGTCTGCGGACTGATAACGCTAGAAACCGGGTTTCGATACGCGTGATGGGCACAACACAGATAGTTTGGTGCTAACTACAAACAAACAAGCTATTAACCCTAAAACAACTTAGTACCCGTTATTCACCGTTGTTGTATTTTGCAGTAGAGTGCTACACACATAACATGTACTAAAGTATAAATATTTGATAATAGTTAATTTTCATAATCGTGATCATGTGTAATGTATGAATAGCATAAAAATTTATTACACCTAATACTTTATAACATTGGAAGCGATAGCGTCAAAAAAATACAATCGTATTTGTAAAACGAAAAACTTCTAATAA
Source organism: Limulus polyphemus (assembly GCF_000517525.1). NCBI lineage: Eukaryota > Metazoa > Arthropoda > Merostomata > Xiphosura > Limulidae > Limulus > Limulus polyphemus. The sequence continues at coordinate 95,952 of NW_013668922.1, read as the reverse complement.
CAATTACAAGTTATATAAATAAATTTAAATAATATGTGAGAAACTTATTGAGCCCTCACTAATACGAGTGTATGAATTACTGTTCATCACCAGGGCTAACAGTTTGCCTCTGATGAAGAAAGATACACCTTTCAAAAGTGCTCTGGTTATATTGTTTCGTATTTTTGTCTTTAATTAATCGATGTTTTGAACTTACCTGTTTTCCTATCATTATAAATTAGTAACTTTTCAGATATTATTTGTTTTAATCCTATTGTTCAGCGAGACTATCAGGTACTCTTAGTTCCTGCAAAGTCATTCAACCAAAGTTAAAATACTGTTACGACAGCGGAAGTCACGTGACTCTGGTAACACGTCATGAGATTCTAGAAGGATCATGAAGGCCCGAGCGTTTTATAGGCGCCCTCTATGTTAATATATAAGGCCGACAAATAAAGCGGAGAGAAGAAGTGACGGCATAGTTAATTGCAGATAGACAGAGACGAATAATTGAGTCAAGCGCGGTAGTGACAGTAAGTAAAGTGCGTGAATCGTTGTGAATTATAGCGTTAAAAGACACTGTGGAAATTAAGTGTATTGCAAAGTTGTATTGAGAAAGAATAAATTAGTGTTTAAGAAAGGACTTGTATCGCTAGTTTCATCGGAAAAAATTATATGGGAAATTAACAAACGAAAAGAGACGTAACAATACTTTTAATTGGAATCGTAACTATTTCAGAACATTCAAGTAGCATGATCTAAAAATTAGGTTTTCCCCATTTCCGTTTATTCGTCAAATCGATCGTCATATGTTATTTCTCATTTAGTCAAATGATGTTTTGTTTGCCGATTCCATATTAACCCAGTTGAAAGCTCTCTGCACAGAAAGCTTGTACAACTTTATAATGTGCGACTTTTTTCCTGCAACTCTCAAGTCAACATATGCTAAACATTCCTTTTGAGGATTTCATTTTTTAGTTTAGGAAAGGCAAGTAAACGTAAATTTCTTAATATTAGTCAGATGCTACACTGAGTGAAGCCCTTGGTTTTGCCCATGATCTTGTACGTTCATTTTATATTTATTGTGTATTTTAGGCATTATTACATTAGCAAATATCATGATTTACAAAAGTTTATGTATGTATTTTTTTACTGTTGATGAAGGTAACATTACACACAAGTAAGGGTGTGATCGGTACTTTTTTCCACCACTAATATGTCCTTTAATATATTACTTATTCAATCAATAAAATACAGATGTTATACCTCTACATATTACGTTTCATTAATGTATAAACTATTCATTCAGTAAAATGATTTTTATACATCTAAAAATTAAACATATAAGTTTATACTTAACAAAATTATTTTACAGAGTTCGGGAAATTATGGAATGCGTTTGGAGGCCGAAAGTACATGATGTGCAACTAAGACTGGAAACAGTGAGTATTGCTAACAGAAACAAACGCTGTTGACGAATTAGTAATGAAAAAAAAAAAAACATGACTAAAGACAACAATATATATTTCTAACATTCTAGGCACATTGTAGCAGCAAAGATATGCCCTCTTCTCGGATCCTAGAAACTCAGTGTCCGGGGCTGATTTAGTCTACTATTAAAGTGAAAGTGGCTCTGCATTTAGTATGGTAATAATGACAATAGACAAACGTACTTACACTCGTAGACATTAAGCTGTGCAGTGCACATACGACTCATTTTGCCTCTTATGTTACTGAAATAATGTTTCATCTGACATTTTGGTTGTTGAAACACGACACAACTAATAAGCTCTGATACAGCGAATGTTCTTGTCATACTGAATAATACTAATAAAAAAATTACGCACTTAAATTACAGTGCATAAAATAAATACCAAATGTGAATAAGGGTTGTTTATATAAAACCAAAACTATTCACTAATAATGATTTGTTTGCAAAGTCTGTTCGAAATATTACTTGCCGATTTGGATAAAAAACAAACAAAAAAATTAAAGAAATTGTAAACATCATGTATATTTCAGTGATTCGTCATTTTATTTAAGTTAAGTATGCATAAAATTTTAACAGAGGCGTCGGAACCGGGAGTGCTGTAGTAACCCTATATATAGCAACTGTAAATTATATGTTTATGTTAATTTTCTCAGAGCCCCTAGACTGAGCTGCTTTTAGCAGCTCCTTATAATTTCAACCTCTCATTGTAAAATCTGCATGTCTAGTCAAGTCCTCATATATATATATATATTTATATCTATAATAATAAAACTTTTTCTGTACTACAAGGATAGTGACTCTTTTCAGCACGTTATTTTACGACTGACTTTTCAAACTGTCTTGTTAAAAATATATAAAAAGTATTCAGACGCTTGCCGTTGACAGGCTAAATATATTTGTTTTAGAGAAAATACACATTGGGATATCTGATGTGTCAACTACGGGGAATCGAACCTTGAAATTTAGAGTTGTAAGTTCGTAAACGTAGAGCTTACTTACTGAAGTCAGGTTCAATACGACTCACACTTACTTAGTATACGATTTACTAAACTTTACTTACATTGTTTGGAAAATTGTAAGGAAACAAAGATGCCGAGATTCCCACGTTGATGTGTCGTACGGTGTTATGTTGAGGTTCTCTCCTTGGGACCTGTAAATTGTAAAAATATGGAGTAGCTGTGACGCATTCAAATAACAATTTGTGCATCTTATTTATAGGTTACATTATAATTCTGTTAAGAGAAAAATAAATGAATGGATATAACTGTACACTTGTTTTCGAAAAGTGAAATCTTCGATTTGTTTTGAGGGTGGAACATTGTTTTATACGTACCGCCCCCCTTATAGAGGAGAAAAATTAGTTCTTAATTTGATTCTATGTCTCTCAACCTACATTGCAGCCATGGGAATTATCTGGTTATTACAAGTTCAAGCCTCCCCTCGAAATTGTAATGTCATGACTTCTAAACGGTAGGGCGCTTTCAACTACGTCCTAATATTTCGAAATCGAACCCACGTCCCTAATCAATCCAAAACCTGAAAACGTTTCTTTAGAAAAACTAAATTGGAAACAATGGTCAGTAATTTTTGCATCTCAAACAAAATCCCCACACATATTTTAGATTCCATTTGTAAATATATTTTCAATCCTGCACTCTAAAAAACGAGAGGGAATCCTCAATGGCGTGGGGCGCACGTACACCCATTCAATTTTATCAGGATCTCTACTAGCCTACCTTCAAATTGAAATTATTTTAGGCAGGATTAGAGTAAATTAAACAATGAGACCTGTTTTACTTTTTATCATCTATATTTTTGTGCACCAGCAATACCAATTGCGCATACCCGATTTAGGCAGGATTAGAGTAAATTAAACAATGAGACCTGTTTTACTTTTTATCAGCTATATTTTTGTGCACCAGCAATACCAATTGCGCATACCCGATTCGATTTTATTACTCATCACAATCTCTGCCAGCCTACCCTCAAACTGAAATTATTTTAGACAGGATTACAGTAAACTAATCTATGAGACCTTGGGCGTGATAAGATACATCAGTTGAGGGAATTTGACCTCCTGAGTCTAAAACTGTAATTAGATCTCAAATCTGTCAAGAGATGGCGGAGCTATGGATGTGAAGTACTGATAAAGGAGCTACACCAAAAAAAAAAAAGTGTGCATTCACAGTCTTTGTCAGAATAAGAGATATTACACTCACAGTAGGATTATACAACATTAAACAGTAACATTTTAAATAATCCATACTCTATACAAATGTAATATACGGTGATATCATGTGTTTTATACTCCCTTAGCTGCTCCTTGTGTTTCGAGGTTTCTGAGAATACAATACAAATAAATATAGTTGTGAATGTACATATTTTGAAATTACTGTCTTCTAAAAAAAAATTCATAACATTTTATTGTTGCAAAATCATATTAATGTAACAAATTTTATTACTAGTTATCTTTATTTTATTTTCACATACCACTGACATGGCTTTCCATATTATTAATAAATAAAACAACCTTTTCATACATATCAGAAGTGTGTTGAATTTTTATTTATTCTGAATATCCACATTTAACGGACTGAATTTTTACCTTGTCAGCAAAAAGCGTTTTTCCTTAAGACTTTGCCCATGATTTTATTTCAATATTTATTCAATAATTTTCTAGCACACAAACACATAAATGAAATCAAACTGGTATCCATTTAAGTAGTTTAAAAGTTTTGACTATAAATAATACTTGGAATGAGATTGGTGTTTTTAATCAGAACGGAACCTTACCGTTCTTACGCAACACGTGTGAGACCGGTCAGCATTTTTATAATGTGCCCACAGCGAAAAGCATGGATCGTGTTCAACTAACAGCATATCACGAGCTCAAACTTGGAAGCTTAAAACACACGTTTAAGCACAGCAAGTATGAATATTAAACTTTTTAAATTCGCCTTACTAAGCTACAAAAAGTAATACAACGAATTTGACCTTTCAATGACATTGGAGCAATATTGATTTTATTGCATAGACTTATAATTTACCATTCTACAAAGTACATTTGATAACTGTTTGATTTTAGCACTGGACCATTTATGTTTTCGAAACCAAGAAAGACGAATAGTCAGGTTTAAAGCAATAAAACTAATATGGTGGCGTCGATCTCACCCATGCTTGAATAGGCCAGCTTTACTTTAAAAAAAAGAACTTTTTAAAAACTTATAAACAGGCAATAATGACAATAAATAAACAAAACCTCAGATGCCATCACATAAGTTTATGAAGTCTGATGGATTTCTTCCAAGAGATTTTAAATGCAAAGCTACAAAAATTCTCACATCTACCATGTTTATGTATATATATATATACATATTTACACACTAGCAACCACATTACCGTCCATAGGAGACAACATAGCATATATATTTAAAAAAAATTATTAAACACAGAATATAAAGATGACATTTATGGTAGTGCAATAACGCCATTTTTGCTATTTAGAAGTAAGGATATGGTGTTTTTTCGTCAGAATTATTATTGTAGTTGTGTGAGAAACAAGGCGAATAAATGTAAAAAGAAATGCTAACAGAAGAAAGCGTTAATTAACTCAGAGTTATAGATTTGCAAGTTATAATAAGTTGGCAAACAACTATTTATAAGCATAAGGTAGAATTTTATTGATGGTGGAACATACTACATGTTTCAACAGAACACTGGTCTGTCTTCTTCAGGTATCCAATCCAATTCAATCCTGTTAGGTATTTAGGTTTGATAACCTAGGGGTGGTTAGACATTAGTTGAAATTTCTCTTCGCCCCTTCACTGACTTGTATGATAAATAAAGCTCAGGGGACTTGACTATGTTTTTCATGTTTTTATTATTATTATTATTTGCTTAAGTGGATTGCCAAGATCAAGCGAGCAGAGAGGCCGGAAAGAAAGACCGGAAATGCATCAATCTTCAGTTATAAACAGTACTAAACAATACAAGATTTATATATCGTTACAAAGACAAAATACCCAAGGATTAAATGTGACGGAAATGGTGTCTGTCAGCAGGTGACAGGATATAGGTGGAGGTGAAGTCTGGTCAACTGTATGAACAGTGAATAGACCTTACCAAATACGGCTGATGGATTTCTTCCAACATATTTTAAATGCAAAGCTACAAAAATTCTCACATCGACCATGTTCATGTATATATATATGGCAGATTTTGTTAAACAAGACCGATGTCTGTAGGTTTACTTTCTTCTTAGAATTCTTCTCAAGAAGTTGATAAGCCGTCTTAACGTTGTTAGAACAACGGGTAAAAGTCGT
>NW_013668922.1:78959-89330 GCF_000517525.1 Limulus polyphemus | reverse complement strand
TTGATAGACAGATGTGGCATATGTGCTGTTGTTGGCGTCGATATGTACATCCAGAAAATTGATGGTTTTGTCAGTGGCTATTTCGTGGGTGAATTTAAGCACAAAGTTGTCCTGTAGGTTTTGTCGGAGCTTTATTAATTCATCAGTGTCCTTGGTAACGATGAAGCAGTCGTCGACGTATCTGCAGTACATATACATATTTTCACACTAGCAACCACATTACCGTCCATACCCATTAACTGTAGAATATGCCATAAGTATATTGATGAATTTCTTGGAGAAGAGAACAGGGTACATTACCCCATTAAGGCTAATTATCAGTTGCTAGCTAAATGTATGATGAATACCTTAATGGCTGACTGGAGAATTATAAGCAGTTTTTATACTTTAGACTTACCGCTGGGCCAATAAAAGACAACATAAAAGCAAATTTGTATGCAACAAACTCCGTAAGAAGGGCTTGCGATTCCTTCGGTCACAGAACAATTCAATTCATAGCGTACTATTGGATTCTCCAGCAGAAAAACTCACTTTTTTTCTGAAACATCACAATGATTCTCCACTAGGAAGACTCACTTCGAAATTATGCATTAAACTCACTTAACCAAAGTTTTAGAGGTTTTATTAAAAAGTTAATTTCGTTGATAATAATAAATGTACAAAATTAATGTACATTAATAAATAGGAAAGAAGTACCATTTCTCCATTAAGGAGAAATTTAGGGAAAAATATTAGAAAATAAGGTCCTAAATACAGAACTACTGTTACCCTTAGTGATTAAGAAAAGATTAGAAATGCGTATATGCTGTTCTTTTGTTCTCTGATTAGCTTTGGATAGGATGGGCAGTTTGAAAGGTAAGTTGAAGTAAAGAATATTGTTCTTTATCATAACGGTAAAGTAGATTGTTATTAGTTTGAATATGGCTCTTGTAATGACTAACGACAGAACTGTGTATCTTTCTGTCTTACTTTTCAATTCTTTTAATTTAAAGTTAATTAACTTAATGATATAAAACTTTTCATTTTTGTTGTTATGAAGTGTTTCTGAGAAACTTTATAGCCTGGATAGAGTAGCTGTTCAGGCTGTTCTAGATTTTCTTAGGACTCAGGCCAAGTCGTTTAAGGTGGTCATTTAGAGAAAATCACCATTCTCTGTTGAATAAATAGTGATTTCCTATATTTTAAAACGCTTAATTTACTATTTGGATTTCTAATCATTGTACACATATTAAGATAAATTAAAATTGTGCAATTTGATATATAAAGGTACTTGTGTTAGAGTCGGGTGTGACCTACAGTGGTTAGCATGCCAGAATGCATATGCTAAAGTTTGCAACGCGATGCTGCTGAACAAACACTGCACTTTCAGCTGTGGGTGCATTATAAGAGTAGCAATCAATCCTGTTATTCGGTTCAGAGCTGTAAAAAACCCTTCTGGTAGTTGGAGCTGTCGACTTATGGTTGTCTTCAAAATGATGGACGACTATATCTGAAACCTACATTCTGATCTGGCCATTTATTTCTTGTGTCGCTTAAGTTATTCAGGTTAAAATTCAATACAACCTGTTATGCGTCTGAATTAATCCAAAGTTCGTCTTTAAATTTCATTTTGAATATCACACTGCTAGATTCTTAGCCTCTTGTTTATTAAGTCTTATATTGCTGGATCTTTAGTCTCTGGTAAGTTGATAGTGATTCCTGTGTTACTAGGAGTGTCATATAAATCAATTTAAGACTGTTTTTCTCCCAGTAGACAAGTACCATTCCTTTGCATCTTACTTAAATTCAGTAGAAAATATTTGGAGATTCAATTACACAGTATAACCACACAGGAAAATGTGTTGCTTCAGAACAGAATGGGGTAAGGGCAGGATTTCGAAAAAAAAACAACAACAGAAAACAGGGAAATGTTTTGGAAATGTTAATTAAAAAACTAAAAAAAAACATTAAATGAAAACGAGAAGTAACTTAGAGAGAGGTGATCTACTTAAGTAAATGGAAATAACTTCAAATAAGGAAAAAGTAATAATTAACAAACCGTTTTTTCTCTTCAAACAAAGAATACAGTGCCGCGAGAGATGTGGAGACCAAGTTGGGCATGAGTCGAGGATGTGGACACGAGCTTACTGGACCATGAACACTGCAGAAGGAAATAAAGTAATGGTTTAATATACATACTTCACTTGTAACTTGTTTGTGTATTTTTGGTTCATTATTTTTGTTTGAAAGATATTAAGATCTAACGGAAAACACGAAGTGGTGATGAACCAATATAGATGTCCTTTTTGAAATCGGAGTAGCTGTGCATTAAAAATGTTTGAATATCCATTTAAAATGTCTGAACATCCATTTAAAATGTCTGAACATTTTAATAAGCATACAAGTGTCCAAATTTGAATTCTCAAAATATTATTTTGTTCTTTGCTTGCTTTTTTTTTTGTGAATGAACGTTTGTTTATTATATTTTTGTCCAAACACTCCGCTGTGATTTAACGGGTAGCAACGAATCTAATAAAGGAAGATGGTCACAGGCTAAAGCAGGAATAATTTTATTACGAAGGAGTTGATTAGTTTCGCATCTTCAGTGGAAAAGGTAATCGCGGTTCTATAAAACAAAATGGGAAAACTAAACTTATCCAAAGAAAAGTAAAATAAATATGAATGATAGCTAAAAATAATTTCATTTATGAATTAAAAATGTCAATTATACAAAGAATGTAATACAACTTATTAGTAACAATTACCAATTTTAGATTTAGCAGGTCTTGGGTTCATCTACCCTTATAGTTCTGTATTGTTAAAATTTCAGAAAATGTTAACATTAATGGGGGGGATATTTTATATAATATATTGAAGATCATATGTCTTTAAATAAATAAATATATACATACATGCAGAGAAATGTATCAGGGATATGTACTTAAGAAATATAAGCTTAATGGGAAAACTGGATAACACAAGCATTATTACATCACAATAAGATTAACAATAATTTTTAACATATCATTTTTTTACTGACGCTATACGAATTTCCAGTAAGGAGAACATAGCATTTCGGTCGCACACCTTGTCTTCTCTGATTAAGTTCAAAAATATTCTACACGTTCTGAATAGCTTTAAAAGCATCCCAGAATGTGTTTATTAACAATATACTGTATGACTTATGTCATGCTCGAATGATAAAGGTACTGCTAAATTTTCTTTACATGAATACCCCTGGACAGGACTGGTTATGACTGTCTCTTATTTCTTCTAATATCGTTATGTTTTTATTAAATTCCAAGAAACTCGTTCTTAGAAAATATATACATATGCACATACATAATAAACAGGATTTGGTATTAGTTAAATATGTTTTTTCTAGCTTCAATATGACATTGATATCACTAAATTCGAAACATTTAAAATAATTTGTATAAGATATTTACGTTAAAATAACCTGCAGTCAGTTCTATCAATACATACCTAAAAGTTTAATTGTTTACAAAACTATTTTAAAAAACAGGTCACTTATATAATTCTAATGAAAGGTTTAGAATGAGAGGTAATCATAACGCGGTCCTGTTAGGGATATCCTGTAGGGAAAAATTTTCGGTATCTTTCTCTTCCTAGCTAATGTCGTCATGAGACCCATCAATTAAAAATAGCTTGAAACTGGAAACGCATTCAAAGAAATAAAAATCCATAAGAGAAATATGCTGGGAAATACTAGAATATTCTGCAAAATAGGTTGTATGTGATCGAGGGAGTATTTACATTTATTTTAAAATGTTGTTCAAATCTAGGCATTGAAAAATTTCATTACAATGCGAAAAATGAAAATACGGGACACGTAAACAGCCATATTATCACATAACATAGTAATGGATTTTTTATAAAGGACTTTTGCACAGATTCAATAGCACACTACATCGTTAGTCTGCCCAATATACACACACTGGCCAATTGGTTTGGTTTTTATTAATTTCACGCAAAGCTACACGAGGGCTATCTGCGCTAGCCGTCCCTACTTTAAAAGTGTAAGACAGATAGTCCTTTGTGTAGGTTTGCGCTTAACAATAAACAATAAATCTGTATTCTGAGAACTTATGAGTGAAAGCAAAGTAAAAATATATATTAATATTTCAACCACACTATACCTGCCATATCCAGCGCTCGCCTTTTCCCCAATACCAGGGCTCATTAGGCTGGCTGGGATACAACAAAATAATTGTGGTTTAAGCACTATTTATATCATCAATCACATGAGCCAGATTAAATAAATGAAGTGTAATTATTTCTGATTTTATTTAAGTCACTTACAAGTCAAAATTACGGTAAATTATTATTTAATGGCTAGAACTAATCTGCTTTTACTATAAGCCGAGTTCAAACCGTTGCAGGTGTATCTCATAAAATCATAAATTTTTAAAATTAAATATATATGTGTGTGTATATATGAATAAACAATGCATTTGAGAGTAATTGTAAATCTGATAAAAACAGAATTACCTTATAAGTAAAGAATATTGTTACGACAGCGGAAATCATGTGACACTGGTAACACGTAATGAGTATCTCGAACGTTCCTGAAGGCTCGAGTGTTTGCTAGACGTTCTCTATTTTGTATATATAATTGCAGACAAGCAGAGATAGAGACCTACAATCGAGTCAAGCCGTAAGTAAAGTGTGTAAATCATTGTGAATTATAGCGGGAATAATTTTTACGGGAAATTAACAAACGACCAGAGACGTAACAATATTTTAGTTTTTTAGTATATATATTGAGAATGCTTGTTCGTTTTGTTTGAACGTAAACCTGCAGAATAAACTATCTGTGCTGTGCCAACCGCAGGGAACGAACCCTGAATTTTAACTTTATAAGCCCTAAAACTTACCCCTGAGCTACCGGTAAGCATATATTTAGAAACATATATACTGGATATAATTGCAGTTTCTTTCAATACATAATAGACATACGTTAAAAAAAGCGTCTCGCTCAACGTGACACTTTTATTTTTGCTACTTCTTCCCTATCGGGTTTTCCACATTTTAAAAAAAGCTAAAAATATGGGTGGTGTTAGGAGACTCCTTTGTAGTGCTCGAGACTTTTCCTATTGTGTGATTGATCAGTTTTCTTATATGACAACGTAGACAGACACAAAATATTTTGAAAAAGCTTTTTAAAGCAGGTGTTTATATGCATAACTTCAAAATTGCACATATATATAAATTTAGCTAATCTTATATTCAAAGAAGTGCAATTAAAATCGTTACTTTATTTTCATTCATAATAAATGGATAGTGAGTTTATTTACTGTTATGCTACTATAGTTCTCTCTTTTATATACAAAAGATTTTAAAGTAATTTTTAAGCATACCGATAAATGTATATATCATCGACGTGAAAATAATGAAACCACAAACCTTCGAACAAAATCTTTAACAGCATTAATACCGTCATTTTTCTCATTTATGGCCTGGATGTATGATTGGACAAGAAGTCGACTATTTGGATGCTTTCCAAAATCCTGGAAAGTAATAAATAGGAAGTTTCATAAAAAAATACAGATTTTTTTAAATTATCTTTTTCAAACAAAAGCATGACATCAAGTAATTTTTACGTATATGTAAGAGAAAGGTTACAAAATAACACAGTGTGCTCTTTAAACAAATAGTTTGAACAATAGCACTGAAACAGGATACAATGCCAATAAATTTTCTGAGATCATGATTTAGGTTAAATTTTATTTTAACGTTGGCTGATTGGCAATAACGGTTAAGGCCAAATAATTTAATACAGAGATAAAAGTATTTTACAGTATGAAAATAATTTTACATTCTATTAGACTTTTTTAAAAACTTTATAATAACCATAAAAGAAGTTAACAAATTTCTCTGTTTTTAGTATATGATAAAAAGTTTGAGAGCAATACAAGCTAATACAATATTCTGATGAAACATAAGCCTAAGAACGATGGGTTCCATTTTTATTTTCTTGCTTACATTTTTCAGTTGCCCCTTTTATTTATTAGGTTTCTGGGAGAATCAATTCTTATTCAGTTTGTTGTTATTTTAGGTACTTTTTAAACAGGACCGTATTACTAAAGTCATTAGGCTTTTAATAACCTTGCATACAGATAGCAATATTATTTAGCTTAAACATCTGAACAAAACTAACCGCAATGCATTATAGGATGTTTCGTCTTAGGCCTCAGTAACTACTGCCTTTAAAAGGGTGAATGATAAAAGCTTTCGCAACAGTTCATGTGTACAGAGAACGCCGACATCATACATCAAGTTAAAACTCAATATCATAACTTGCAGATGTCTCGTTTGTTTTAAATCTGTTTCTGCAGATACATACCATAGTGTGCTTAAGTATTCGTTGGATAATAGGTGGCAGCACTTCCACGATGACGTAAGAACGGGGACTTTCTTTGCAGTGCTATAAAGACAAAAGAGCTCAATTAAAATTTTAAAATAAAACTTTCAACACATACAGATATATATGTAATGGTTTTCTCTTTACCGCATTTTATTAACTTATTAAGTTATGATAAACAAACAAGAAAAATAATTTGGCATATTTTTTTATGCATGATATATTCTAGGAGTTGTATCCGTAATGAGTGACTGCCCCGGGAAACAGTTTCTTTATAGTCTGACGACGTTGCGGAAATTTTCCGGAAGAAATAAGACGAAAGACTTCCGAAACGTCATCAGATAGTAATGAAACTTTTCCAAAACACTCAGTTATGCATATATTATAATATTCTTGTATCTCAAATTACAGTAAAGGATTAAATTTTCATGTGTTACTCTTTCAACAATAAAGTTTGAAGCTTAAAGTGACAGCCATGCTGAAAATAATCTTTCATAACAGAAGCATTACAGATACTTATGTATATATTTTATGCACGTGTATACGTGTTACAGGGCAATAGACACGACGAAAGATAAAACTGAAATTATTATAAATAAGTATTTCGTTATACTTTGATGAGCTGAACATAAAACACAACCATAAAAATCAGTTTCATAATATGTCATTAATTCTTCTTCTTTCAAACGTATTCAGCATTAATAATTCATAAACATCATTGCATATGTGTAACCTAGTATTTACTATCTAGCTCAGTGTAAATAAAGTAGGTTACGACGGTAAGTGAAAATTTTCACCCTCTTTTTGGCTCCATATTCAATTACAATTTATACAAGTCAAAAACAAAATTCATTTACACAAATTGCGTTGTTTGTTATCAAGTCTGGTTTGCAAATGCACATGTTTCTTCTTCATAACATCAAAAAGTGTAGAACAAATTAACGGGATTAATAAACCCCACTGCTGCTCAGATTACCACTTATCTAAGCAGTAATCGTAAACATATGTCTTAAAAATGTGCGCACGTGTTTGTTTTGAGAATATTTATGACTTCGTGGAGAGCCGCTAGATGACACTTTAGTGATCACAACACCTAGAGAAATAAATTTTAAAAAGATTTCTCCAAACACAATTTTTTTTGTAAACGTTTTTTACCATATATATATGTATATGTGTGTGTGTGTGTGACTTTCACTTATGATATCAAGCACGCAGGTTTTCATTTGAGTTTGAAAAACAATTATTTGTGACGATCGTTAGTAACATCGTCGTATACAGGCATTTTACAGTTTGAATAGGTATAAGTTTTATGAGTTGAATTAAATTGATTCGTGTACATGCAGTTAAAGAGTATTGTAGGTCAGGACTTCTTATTCAAACGTACAGGAAGTTACGTTTTGAACCCAGTTAATGTTAAGTTCAGTCTACGGTCAAAATCCGTTTATAGTTTCAAAGGTTTGTTATTGTGGTTATGAAGTTACTATGTAAAACATACATTCTGCCAGCATCAGTGTGGTATACCGTGTTGGTTACACAAATAGCACCATTTCAATACCTGTAACTTTAAACATGTGTGGAGGGTATTCGTACTTCAAAACAACATCAAAAAGAATTCCAACATTTGAAGATGGAAGTTGCCCTAAGAGTTGTGTGTCAAAATTATATTCACAAAACACTCTTTAATGAAAGGAAAGTCTGTATGTCAAGAATTTTTTTTTTTATACGAACAGTAATGTTTACCCCACAAAAAGGACTTTCGTTCTGTTTTACATCAAAAATGCATTTCTTAAACATTGTTTTTACTAGACTTTAACATTAGATTACTGCATGTATAACAACAGTTTCCAGATCATAGTTTAATGTGTTGCTACACAAACGTGCTCCATACTATGAGGCCATACATGTGCCATAAGAGTGACAATCACTAATCAGTCAGACAAGAGGAGACCAAGAGTTGGCGATTAGTGCTATTAACTTTTTACCTTCCTTCTATTCCATTCAGAATTCAGGACGGCTATGCGCAGAAAGCCCTTGAGTGGTATTGCGCGAAATTCTGAAACTAACAACGGGTAAGTAAACATTATTTATAATTTATATTTTAGTTAGTTGTTAATGAATCAGTGGCAAGCCTTTTCTGTTAGTTTATATAATGTAGAGATTAACAGATAAATATCTAATACCTGGAAAAACTGATATACCCTGTAAAAGTTCCGGTTAGCTCTGTTTCATAACGCCTAGAGCTTTTATTTATATTTTTGCTAATGTTTATGCTTATGTAATTTGATCACAATTTTAATAATATTATTTTTTTAAGATTTCAACTATTAGTATACTGTGAGGGAAATTGTTTCGCATTGAAAATTTTACAGGGAGTGGTTTTTTTTTATGTATAAACAACACCATTTTCACCTCAGATAGTACTTTCGTACAATGCGTCCCTGTGGCTCAGCGATAAACCTGAAGGTTTCTAAGGTCAAAAATCGGGTTTTGATACCAACCATTGTGTAGCTTCATGCTTAAATGCAAACAAACAATTACACTTCACATGGCTTTAGTATTTACTTTTGTCATTCATTACACTTCCCATGGCTTTAGTATTTATTGTTGTCGTTCATTACACTTCACATGGTTTTAGTATTTACTGTTGTCGTTCATTACACTTCACATGGCTTTAGTATTTACTATTGTCGTTCATTACACTTCCCATGGCTTTAGTATTTACTATTGTCGTACATTACACTTCCCATGGCTTTAGTATTTACTGTTGTCGTTCATTACACTTCACATGGTTTTAGTATTTACTGTTGTCGTTCATTACACTTCACATGGCTTTAGTATTTACTATTGTCGTACATTACACTTCACATGGCTTTAGTATTTACTATTGTCGTTCATTACACTTCCAATACAAAGCCAGACCGTTTATTTGTTCAAGAAACATATTTTTTCACGGATAATGTTTTCTTACCCGACAGAGGAAGTCACAGATTTCAGCAGATGCACTAATTCGTTCCAATAAAGGTGCTATGATGCTGATCACAGTTTCTCTTGAAGAACATGTTTTCCAGCTTTGTTCCTGAAAGAGCAAGGGCAGTTTATTTTCTTGAATTATTTTCATGTTAGACGCTACTAGAAGTTTAAACCTAAGACTTTTAGTTTTCTTTCTCTCTATTCATATCAGCTTTTGATCAAAACAAACTACCTACTAGATCATAAAATATAAGTTCGGTAAAAATATACCGTTCTTACGTTCTTATTTATAGTGAGATTGAAACTACCTTTTGTTACATGTAAGTCAGAAAATATTGGTTTTATAAATTCATTATGAGTTTAAAACTAACAACGTGTATTTCTTTACAATACTAGTTCGGTTTTTTCTCATGTGTTAGTGGCAAAAGACAACTACAGATTCAGTTACTTTTTTTTTCTTTAACACACACACACCTCTCTTCATTTAAATACACGTATATTTTGGGTCTAGATGAACAAACAAAATATAAGCATCTAGGTGTTCCTGTAATCAACCAGAAGCACAACTCACAAAATAAGTTTTTAGATCGTTTATGTAACCACTAATGGCGTCGATACTCCAGGCAGCGCCACAAATACTAAGATAAGCATTATGGACGTTTTTCATGTACATAAACAAAAAACTGGACACGATGAAAATTACACCAACATATCAATATTATTGTTACACGCATATATTGATATTATTACACCATCATCCTTAGTTCGACAGAAATTAGATTCGCCTTGAATTTGCATTATTATGATTGATGATTAATAGTATCAATATATTAACTGCAAAACACAAATATTTACATTTATAGATATATGGAAATTAAATATTACCTTTGTCACAATATTTGAAATAATATCAAGTGGGATCTGAAAAATATTTTCACCTTGGAGTGGTGTGGACAAAGCAAGATCAACAAGACTCTGTAAAAAGAAGAAAAGGCTCATATATATATATATATATATATATATATATATACTATTTA
>NW_013668922.1:78192-78938 GCF_000517525.1 Limulus polyphemus | reverse complement strand
GGAACAAAGACAAGATACAACAAGACTACTAGTAAAAGAAAGAAAGGACTCATATATATATATATATATATATATATATATATCATTTTTATGCAAAAGTTAAAAGGACAACGAGTATAACGAATAGGGCTTTCTATTGGCGAAATATATACAGCTTGTATCTTTTCCTGCTAGAAGTTCTCTTGAGGTTGGCCATTCCTGTGAAAACTCAGTAACAATTGTGGAAGTTTTAGAATAAGACTAATTGATAAAATAATATCATTGATATAGGGCCTATAAAACGTTCATCTGTGTTAATATATTGAAGGAGAATAATATGTTATTGTGCGTTAATTTTTTAAATAGTTCATCTAATTTCAGTACCAGGTATCATTTAACTTTAATTCTAAAGTCAAGAGAAATTGTCTTTCTGTAAATTGATAGGATTAGTAGTGTACAATTATTGCATCAATTTCTAAACTACGTTCAGAGGTATACAGTTGTGATCAATTACAATATCAACAATAACAAAACCATCTCACATAATTAAAATTACCATAGTTAAGAAAGAAAAAAATGAATTGTAGAAAACATTAAGAGAAGGGGAGGAGGTTGGGAGTATGAACTACATAAGAAAGATTAAGGTAAGGCTTGTAGTTCAATTTAAGATCTTTTATTTCATTTCATCTGTAAGGGCGGAGGTTGGGAGTATGAACTACATAAGAAAGATTAAGGTAAGGCTTGTAGTTCAATTTAAGATCTTTTAT